>NC_052070.1:34741148-34868648 GCF_015852505.1 Tachyglossus aculeatus | reverse complement strand
AATAATAATGATGATGATGATAATAATAATAATAATAATAATAATAGAGGTTGTAAGGTGATTAGGTTGTCACACATGGGGCTCACCGCCTTCATCCCCATTGGGCAGATGAGGAAGCTGAAGAGAAGTGACGGGCTCCAGAGGCAAACGGCTGACGGTGGATTCTGTAATAATGATAATAATAAGCGCTTCCTATGTGCCTAGTAGTGTTGTAGGCGGTGGGGAGGTTGCAAGGTGATCAAGTTGCCCCTCGTGGGGCTCACCGTCTTCATCCCCATTTGGCAGATGAGGGAGCTGAAGTGAAGTGACTTGCCCAGAGTCACACAGCTGACGGTGGATTCTGTAATGATGATGATAATAATGATGATGGCATTTGTTAAGCACCCACTAGGTACCAAGCACTGTTGTAAGCACTGGGGAGGTTACAAGGTGATCAGGTTGCCCCTCGTGGGGCTCACCGTCTTCATCCCCATTTGGCAGACGAGGGAGCTGAAGAGAAGTGAAGTGACTGGCCCTAGAGGCGCACGGCTGACGGTGGATTCTGTAATAATGATAATAATAAGCGCTTACTAAGCGCTAGTAAGTGCGGTGGGGAGGTTGCAAGGTGATCAGGTTGCACGGCTGACGGTAGATTCTGTAATAATGATAATAATAATAATGATGATGGCATTCGTTAAGCTGTGATAATAATAATAATGATGGCATTTGTTAAGCACTTACTATGTGCCAAGCACTGTTGTAAGCTCTGGGGAGGTTACAAGGTGATCAGGTTGCCCCTCATGGGGCTCACCATCTTCATCCCCATTGGGCAGATGAGGGAGCTGAAGAGAAGTGAAGGGACTGGCCCCAGAGTCACACGGCTGACGGTGGATTCTGTAATAATGATAATAATGATGATGATGGCATTTGTTAAGCGCTTACTATGTGCCAAGCACTGTTCTAAGCACCGAGGAGGTTACAAGTTGATCAGGGTGTCCCTTGTGGGGCTCACCGTCTTCATCCCCATTTGATAGATGAGGGAGCTGAGGCGCGGAGAAGCGACTTGCCCACGGTCACACGGCTGACGATGGATTCCGTGATAATGATAATAATAATAATGAGGGAGATTACACGGTGATCAGGTTGTCCTTCATGGGGCTCACCGTCTTCATCCCCATTGGGCAGATGAGGGAGCTGAAGAGAAGTGAAGTGACTGGCCCAGAGTCACACGGCTGACAGTGGATTCTGTAATAATGATAATAATAATGATGATGGCATTTGTTAAGCGCCTACTATGTGCCAAGCACTGTTGTAAACGCTGGGGAGGTTACAAGGTCATCAGGTTGTCCCTCGTGGGGCTCACCGTCTTCATCCCCATTTGGCAGATGAGGGAGCTGAAGAGAATTGAAGTGACTTGCCCAGGGTCACACGGCTGACAGTGGATTCTGTAATAATGGTGATGGCATTTGTTAAGCGCTTACTATGTGCCAAGCACTGTTCTAAGGGCTGTGGAGGTTGCAAGGTGATCAGGTTGTCCCTCGTGGGGCTCACCGTCTTCATCCCCATTTGACAGATGAGGGAGCTGAGGCATGGAGAAGTGAAGTGACTTGCCCAAAGTGGCTTGCCCAGAGTCACAAGGCTGACAATGGATTATGTAATAATAATAATAATAACGATGATGGCATGTGTTAAGCGCTTAATATGTGCCAAGCACTGTTGTAAACGCCGGGGAGGTTACAAGGTGATCAGGTTGTCCCTCGTGGGGCTCACCGTCTTCATCCCCATTTGACAGATGAGGGAGCTGAAGAGAATTGAAGTGACTTGCCCAGAGTCACACGGCTGACGATGGATTCTGTGATAATGATAATAATAATAATGATGGTGGCGTTTGTTAAGCTGTGATAATAATAATAACTGTTGGGTAGGGACTGTCTCTATATGTTGCCAATTTGTACTTCCCAAGCGCTTAGTACAGTGCTCTGCACGTAGTAAGCGCTCAATAAATACGATTGATGATGATGATAATAATGATGGCATTTGTTAAGTGCTTACTATGTGCCAAGCACTGTTGTAAGCGCTGGGGAGGTTACAAGGTCATCAGGTTGTCCCTCGTGGGGCTCACCGTCTTCATCCCCATTTGACAGATAAGGTTGCTGAAGAGAAGTGACTTGCCCAGAGTCACACAGCTGACAGTAGATTCTGTAATAATGATAATAATGATGATGATGATGGCATTTGTTAAGCTGTGATAATAGTAATAATAATGATGGTATTTGTTGAGCGCTTACTATGTGCCAAGCACTGTTGTAAGCGCTGGGGAGGTTACAAGGTCATCAGGTTGTCCCTCGTGGGGCTCACCGTCTTCATCCCCATTTGACAGATAAGGTCGCTGAAGAGAAGTGAAGTGACTTGCCCAGAGTCACACAGCTGACAGTAGATTCTGTAATAATGATAATAATAATGATGATGGCATTTGTTAAGCTGTGATAATAATAATAATAATGATGGCATTTGTTGAGCACTTACTATGTGCCAAGCACTGTTCTAAGTGCTGGGGAGGTTACGAGGTCATCAGGTTGTCCCTTGCAGGGCTCACCGTCTTCTTCATCATCATCATCATCATCATCATCATCAATCGTATTTATTGAGCGCTTACTGTGTGCAGAGCACTGTACTAAGCGCTTGGGAAGTACAAATTGGCAACATATACAGTCCCTACCCATCAGTGGGCTCACAGTCTAAAAGGGGGAGACATTTGTTAAGCGCTTACTGTGTGCCAAGCACTGTTCTAAGCCCTGGGGAGGTTACAAGGTGATCAGGTTGCCCCATGGCGGGCTCACAGACTTAACCCCCCATTTTACAGATGAGGGAACTGAGGCTCAGAAAAGTGAAGTGACTTGCCCAAAGTCACACAGCTGACGGTTGGCGGAGCCGGGGTTTGAACCCACGACCTCTGACTCCACAGCTCGGGCTCTTTCCACCGAGCCACGCTGCTTCTCCGAGGAAGGTCATGGGTTCTGATCCCGCCCCTACCGACCTCGCATTCATTCAGTTCATTCATTCCATCGGATTTACTGAGCGCCCACTGTGTGCAGAGCACCGGACTAAGCGCTTGGGAAGTCCAAGGCGGCACCATAATAACAATAATGATGGCCTTTGCTAAGCGCTTACTATGTGCCAAGCACTGTTCCAAGCGCTGGGGGGGATACAAGGTCATCAGGGTGTCCCACGTAGGGCTCACAGGCTTCGTCCCCATTTTACTGATGAGGGAACTGAGGTTCAGAGAAGTGAAGTAACTTGCCCAAAGTCAGCAGCGTTGCTCAGTGGAAAGAGCCCGGGCTTGTGAGTCAGAGGTCATGGGGTCGAATCCCGACTCCGCCACATGTCTGCTGTGTGACCTTGGGCAAGTCATTTAACTTCTCTGAGCCTCAGTTCCCTCATCTGTAAAATGGGGATGAAGACTGTGAGCCCCAAGGGGGACAACTTGATCACATTGTATCCCCCCCCAGCGCTTCGAACAGTGCTTTGCACATAGAAAGCGCCTAACAAATGCTGTTGTTATTGTTATTATTATTATTATTATTATTATTATTATTATTATTATTATTATTATTATGTGCCGGAGCCAGGATGAGAACCCATGACCTCTGACTCCCAAACCCAGGCTCTTTCCACTGAGCAACACTGCTTCTCAGCAGCAGTGTCATGGCCAAGCCACCTAACTGATGTTCATTGTCATACAGCCAGTCACTGATATTTATTGAGCACCTGCTGTATGCAGGGTACTGTAGTAATCATTCATTCATTCGATTGTATTTATTGAGCACTTACTGTGTGCAGAGCACTGGACTAAGCGCTTGGGAAGTACATATCGGCAACATAGAGAGACATAGAGAGACAGTCCCTATCCAACAACGGGCTCACAGTCTAGAAGGGGGAGACAGACAACAAAACACTCGCCCCCCCCCGCCCCCTCAGAGCCCAGGCTTGGGAGGCAGAGGTCGTGGGTTCGAATCCCGGCTCCGCCGTGTAGCAGCTGGGGGACTTTGGGCAAGCCGCTTCACTTCTCTGGGCCTCAGCGACCTCATCTGGGAAATGGGGATGGAGACTGGGAGCCCCATGTGGGACAATCTGATTACCTTGTATCTCCCCCCGGTGCTTCGAACAGGGCTTGGCACATAGTAAGTGCTTAACAAATACCAAAATTATTATTAATATTATTATCAATCATAAAATTATAATTATAATAATATTATATTATAATATTAATATATAATATATAATTATGTATTATATATACTATATTATATTATAATATTATTATTGTTCTCTGGGCCTCAGTGTCCTCATCTGGAAAATGGGGATGAAGACTGTGAGCCCCACGTGGGACAACTTGATTGCCTTGTATCTCTCCCCCCCCCCCCCCAGTGCTTAGAACAGTGCTTGGCACATAGTAAGCGCTCAACAAATACCATCATCATTATTATTCCCTGGCCCTCAGTGACCTCAGCTGTAAAATGGGGATGAAGACTTTGAGCCCCATGTGGGACAGCCTGATCGCCTTGTATCTCCCCCCAGCGCTTAGAACAGTGCTTGGCACATAGTAAGCCCGTTGTTGGATAGGGACCGTCTCTATCTGTGGCTGACTAATACTTTCCCAAGCGCTCAGTACAGTGCTCTGCACACAGTAAGAACTCAGTAAATACGGTTGAATGAATGAATAGTAGCACTTAGTAAATCCCAGAATTATTATTATTACCTGCTAGAGGAAACAGCTTCAGAGTCCCCAGCCCCAGGGACTTTCCTGCCCCGAAAGACAGACAGAGACACTACCAATAATAATAATAATATTGGTACTTGTTAAGCGCTTACTGTGTGCCAAGCACAGTTCTAAGCACTGGGGCAGATACAGGGTTCTCAGATTGTCCCGCGTGGGGCTCACAGTCTTCACTCCCATTTTCCAGATGAGGTCCCTGAGGCACAGAGAACTTAAGTGACTTGCCCAAGGCCACACAGCAGACAAGTGGTGGAACCGGGATTAGAACCCATGACCTTCTAATTCCCAAGCCTGTGCTCTGTCCTCTGTGCCAGCATCGAGGACCCATCACCGTCCCGCCCCCATTTTGGCTTTGTCCTTTGCCCAGTGGCAGGGCAAAGGATGTTGTGTGGGGCCCCCTCCCTGTTTTAATAATGATAATTGTGGGATTTGTTAATAATATTAATAATAATAATAATGATGGCATTTGTTAAGCGCTTACTATGTGCAAAGCACTGTTCTAAACGCTAGTTTAAGCACTTCCTATATGCCAAGCACTATTCTAAGCGCTGGGGAGGATACAGGGTGATCAGATTGTCCCACGTGGGGCTCACAGTCTTCATCCCCATTTGACAGATGAGAGGGAACTGAGGCACGGAGAAGTTAAGTGGCTTGCCCAAGGTCACACAGCAGACAGGTGGCGGAGCGGGATTAGAACCCAAGCCCTCTGACTCCCAAGCCCGGGCTCTTTCCACTGAGCCGTGCTGCTTCTTGATGGTTGGAGCTGGGTCCTTCCTCCTCTCTTTTATTCATTCAATTATACTTCTTGAGCGCTTACTGTGTGCAGAGCACTTTAGAACAGTGCTTTGCACACAGTAAGCGCTCAACTAATGTCATCATCATCATTATTATTATTATTACTAAGTGTTTGGAAAATACAGTTCAGCAATAAAGAGAGACAATCTGTGCCCACACTGGGCTTACAGTGTAGAAGGGGGGAGACAGACATCAAAACAAGTGAACAGCCATCAGTATTGGATTATTGGTATATACACGTCAAAATAAGTAAACTGGCATTAATATAAATAAATAGAAATATAGATATGTACATATATACAGAAGTGCTGTGGCAGGGTGCGGGGGATAATAATAATAATGATGGCATGTATTAAGCGCTTACTATGTGCAAAGCACTGTACTAAGCACTGGGGAGGTTACAAGGTGATCAGGTTGGGGGGGGCTCACAGTCTCAATCCCCATTTTACAGATGCGGTAACTGAGGCCCAGAGAAGTGAAGTGACTTGCCCAAAGTCACACAGCTGACAGTTGGTGGAGCCGGGATTTGAACCCACGACCTCTGACTCCAAAGCCCGAGCTCTTTCCACTGCGCCACGCCGCTTCCCTTAATAGAGCGAAGGGAGCGAGGTGGAGGGATGGAGATAGAGCGAAGGGAGCGAGACGGGGTGCCACGGAGGGGAGGGGGAGCAGAGGAAAAGGGGGGCTTAGTCTGGAAGGAAAGGGTTGGAATTCTCTTGGAATTCCAGAGGCAAGAAGTTCAGGTTCTTCTTAGGCTCAGGTGAGGGGTACGGTTTATTCCGGGGCTTCCCTCTCCGACTTGGAGAGCGTTCAGGGTTTGGGGTTCTGACAGATGCTAGAAGATTTCATCCCCTCTTGGTCCTTTCTCTTCCCACACCTGTGGAGGAAACACTTCCAGCCCATCCTTGTATTGGTCCTAAATGAGTTATTAAAGTAGGTGGCCGGGCAAGCCCTTGGAAGTAAAACCAATGAGGGTGAAACCGATAATCTTCCCTTTTTTTTTCCCCTCCAGTTCGGTTTTCCCCTGTGTTAAAGAGCGGTCTCCTAACTTTTAAAGCTGGTAGCGCCGGGATTTTGCAACCTTTATTTCATAGAAGCCCTAAATTAAAGTCTCTCTTCTTGAGATTAGGTCCACTGTAGTAGCGGCAGCATTTATTGAGTGCGCATGGGGTGCAATGCATGGGAGGTGGTAATAATAATAATAATAATAATAATAATAATAATAATGATGGCTTTTGTTAAGCACTTACTATGTGCCAAGCACTCTTCCAAACGCTGGGGCGGGGGGATACAAGGTAATCAGGCCATCCCATGTGGGGCTCACGGTCTTAAATCCCCGTTTTACAGATGAGGGAACTGAGGCCCAGAAAAGTGAAGTGACTTGTCCAAAGTCACACAGTAAGCGCTCAATAAATACGATTGAATGAATGAGTGAATGCCAAGTGGCCGAGCTGGGATGAGAACCCATGACCTCTGACTCTCAAGCCCAGGCTCTTTCCACTGAGCCACGCTGCTTCTCTAAGGTACAACATAAGCAAGCGACCCATTGCCCGCCCATAGGGACACTCTACTGGGGAAGACGATAAAGTATTGACAGAGTAAATCAAAATAAATAATGGCTCAGTTGAAGAAACACGGGCACTTCAGTCCTGAGGATGGATAGGAGTCCAAACAGAAATGCTCAGAATAGTGCTAATACACTGCTTCTCCTGTTTATTGGGCTGGTTTATGGAGAATATTTCCTCCTTATTGGTGCGCGTGTGTTGATCATTTGCTTCCTCCTGTTCATCCCTGTCCACTTTGTGTAGCAAGGAATTCAGGATGCTTTATATAAGTTCCTTATTTCCTGGTTGTGTTTCCATTAATCTCTGCTGGGAATTCCCCAGTTCATATTGAGACATTGCCATTATTTTTCTTGGCTTAATTGATCCACAAAGTATTTTAAGGCTGTAGGATTTTTGGAGAGGGAGTGCAGGCAGTCATTTTTCATTCCGTGGTTTGTGTCTCGCTACAAGAACTATGTATGTTTTCCCCACCGGTAGTTCAGCCTATTTGGAATGAAGTTTCCCCTTTATCTAGCCTTTGTAGCCCTTGCTTGAAGAGAAGTGCTTGAGGTGTTTTCCCCTTTTTGAGTGTCCAGTATATTTACCAACAGTTTATCTTTCTGGGTCTCATGCGGTGTCAAACAATTCTAGATTTGTATTGGTGTTGCGTCTCTTGAAGTTGTGCCCCTCAGTGATTGTCCTGCTCAGTGAATAGTGTTATTATCGTGGTCTGTTGTGGTTCCCATTTCCCTATTCCTGTTTGAGTCCCCCATAATTCAGTTCCTTGGCTTGGTGGCAAAGGATAATAATAATAATAATAATGACAGTATTTAAGTGCGTACCTTGCGCCTGGCACTATTCTAAGCACTGGGGCAGATACAAGATAAATTGGGTTGGACTCAGTCCCTGTCCCACATAGGGCTCACGGTCTTGAACCCAATTTTTTAGATGAGGGAACTGAGGCACAGAGACGTTAAGTGATTTGCCCAAGGTCACACAGCAGACAAGTGGCGGAGCCAGGATTAGAACCCAGGTCCTTCTCACTCCCAGGCCAATCCTCTATGCAGTAGGCCACGCGGCTTCTTTAGAATTTCTGCTTGTTTGATTTCCTTTTCCATCTTGGAGAAGGTTAGTAAAATCTTTTTTTTTTAATCTCCCTCCCCCCAAACCCATGCCTCCAACGTTGTGCAGTGCTCTTCTGTTCAGAGGGGACTGAGACCCTTACCAATCCATCATCTTTACGGGGCACAGCACTGCAACCTTTTTCCTCCTCCAGTGTGTTGCTGAGGTAATGGTAGGTTTTCTATCAATCAGTGGTATTTATTGAGTGCATATTGTGTGCATGGAGTTGTGCTAAGCACTTGGGAATGTGCAGTACAGTAGAGTTGGTGGGAGATCCTTGTACACAAGGAGCTTGAGAAGCAGCGTGGCTCAGTGGAAAGAGCCCGGGCTTTGGAGTCAGAGGTTGTGGGTTCAAATCCCGGCTCTGCCGCTTATCAGCTGGGTGAGTTTGGGCAAGTCACTTCACTTCTCTGTGCCTCAGCTCCCTCATCTGTACAATGGGGATGAAGACTGAGCCCCACCTGGGACAACCTGATCACCTTGTAAACTCCCCAGTGCTTAGAACAGTGTTTTGCACATAGTAACACTTAATAAATGTCATCATTATTATTATTAGTATTGTTATAGAAGCAGAGACAGACATGGAAAATAAATTGTAGACAAGGGAAATGGCAGAGTATAGGGATATATGTACCTAGGTGCTTCCCGGCCTGAGGGTGAGGTGAATACCAAGTGCTTAAGTAATACAAATCCCAAGTGCCTAGGTGATGTGCCTGTTTATTGTTGTATTGTACTCTCCCAAGTGCTTAATACAGTGCTCTGCACACAGCAAGTGCTCAATAAATATGATTGAATGAATTAAAAAAAGGAGAGCGAGTAGGGGAAATAACGTTAATTGGGGGAGGGCTCTTGGGAGAGAAATGATTTTAGGCAGGCTTTGAAGATGGGGAGAGTGGTGGTCGGTCGGATAAGAAGGGGGAGGGAATTCCAGGCCAGAGAGAGGATGTGGGTAAAGGGTCGGTGATGAGATTGAGGTACAGTGAGTGGGCTGGCACTAGAGGCGTGAAGTATGGGACTGGAGTGTAGTAGGAGATGAGTGAGATAAGGTGAGAGGGGGAGAAATGATTGTGTGCCTTTAAATCCGTGGTAAGAAGTAGCTTTTTGATGCGGAGGAGGTGGATGGGCTGAACAGTGTTTGAGGAGTGGGGAGATAACAGGGTGAACATTCTTTTAGAGAAACGATCCAGGCAGCACAAAGAAGAGGTTGATGCAACAGTCGAGGCAAGATACGATACGTGCCTGGATCAGTGTAGTACCACTTTGGATAGAGAAGCAAGGGCGGATTCTAGAAATGTTTTGAAGGTAGTACTGACAGGATCTGGTGACAAGTTGAACGAGAGAGAGAGGAGCTCAAGATAATGCCAAGGTTATGAGATTGTGAGGCATAGAGGGTGGTGAGACCGTCTTCAGTGATGGGGAGGACGGGTTTGAGTGGGAAGATGAGGAGTTGTGTTCTGGACTTGTTTGAGGTGTCGACATCCAAGAAGAGATGTCCTGAGGGTAGGAGGAAATACGAGACTACAGTTAAGGAGGGAGATCAGACCTGGAGAGGTGGATTTGGGAATCCGCATAGAGATGGTAGTTGAACCCTTTTTTCTGGGTTGAATTCAGCAAGAATTGAGACTGGCTTCTCATCGTATGGAATACTGTGTTTGTATAGAAATGGCCAACAGCATGGTTGTAGACTAGTTTATGGTGGAAGGATTTATAATCCTCTCTTGAGCCTCCCCCAAAAATCCCCTCTCAGAAACTTCCCTGTCCCCAGATGTCATCTGAATAAATTCCAGGTACCTCTCTCTTTTTATGCCCAAGTCTCTCTCATTATATTCTCCCTCATAAGTATTATTTTTACAATTCATTCCCTTCATGTCCCTCCTTTTCCTTCTTCCTGCTCTCAGTAAATTGTCTTCCCTTGCTCTTTTTTTCCCTCAGATTATGACATCTTCTCTAAACCCTTTTTGGTCTCTCGCATCTTCTGGTGTAAACCCAATCTTATGAGCTGTAGGCCCCAAGGAAAGGAGGAGAATCTGGGCCTCATTTGGGAACATTTGCTTTGGTGGCTGGAAAACTGGGCTGAAAGTCAAAAGATTTGGCTTCTAGGCTTGTGTCTCAGAGGCTTGCCATATCCTCCATCAAGTCTCTTAAAACTTTTGGCTCATCCCCTCACAATCCTTGGAGAAAAGCGCTATATTAAATAAGGTGATTAAAAAAAATTGCAATGACAGATGAGATCAAATTATTACCTTGTACTCGCTCAGCCTGGGACCTGTTACTCCAGTTGAGGTAGCAGTAATCAGTCTGTGCTATGGAAGCATTTATCCGAGCCTAAGGAGGAGGATCACTGTTCTCGGCATAAAACAAAACAGCTGAAGAAGTCGCGAGGGTCAAAAGCAGAGTTCTCAGAATGGGCTTGAAGGACAATGGCTGGCTGACTGAGGTTTCTGGGGGTCCTTGCCGCCTTCTCTCATCCTTTTCCTGGCATTGGCTGTCTCTCCCACTGATATTTCTGACACAGAGGACTTAGGTCAGTAATTGGGGATGGGTAAGGCAAGTGAAAAGTCAAGAAATAACCTTCAAGGAAATAATCATTAAATTTTAACTTGACTCTTCAGTCTATTTTGGTATGTATACACAAAGTACATGTAAACTTAATGCAAATTGCATACATTTGCCCTTGTAGTCAGTTCAACTATTTCATGCACCTGAATGAAGCCCTTGGGATAATCTAAGTGGGAGCTCTTCTGCCTTCTCATTTGACAAGGTTGTAGATGAGGGAAGCTGGGATCAGTGAACTTTTCGGGATGACGGGTCTGGAGAAATGAAGAATCACTCCCGTTGGGGTTGCATTGCAAATTCCCAAGGAGCAGGGACTATGTTGGCTTTGTTTTGCTTAGTGTCCGATGGGAAGATAGATGTGTGAAAACACTTAATAAATACTAGGCTATAAAATCACGCGTATGGTCATCTGTCATCATTCTAGTTAAACTAGAATCTAGTTAAATTTAATTTGTCCCCCAAAACTATTAACACATGAGCACTGGTGGGAATTAGGCCGCCTTCTATTGCATAAGTAGAGACCCCCTCCAACCCCCTACCTCCTTCCCCTCCCCACAGCACTTGTATATATTCGTACAGATTTATTACTCTATTTTACTTGTACATATTTGCTATTCTATTTATTTTGTTAATCAATCAATCAGTCGTATTTATTGAGCGCTTACTGTGTGCAGAGCACTGTACTAAGCGCTTGGGAAGTACAAGTTGATGTGCATATAGCTATAATTCCATTTGTTCTGACGATTTTGACACCTTTCTACATGTTTTGTTTTGTTGTCTGTCTCCCCCTTCTAGACCGTGAGCCCGTTGTTGGGTAGGGGCCGTCCCTCTGTGTTGCCGACTTGTACTTCCCAAGCGCTTAGTACAGTGCTCTGCACACAGTAAGCGCTCAATAAATACGACTAAATGAATAAGCAAAGGTGACTCCCAACTACGTACCCAGGCGACCAGTTTCTTCTCTGAGAGGAGTAGAGTCACGTGGTGGCTAAATGTGTGGAAAATTTATTTATTTTTCTTTGGGTGGGGGAATCCAGGCCAATTACAGATGGCTTCAGAAATTTCTGGGTACTATAGCCACTAGCACAAATGACTGCGAATGTGAGCCCCACGTAGGGACAGGGACTGTATCCGCTCGGAATATCTTGTGTCCAGCCCAGTGCGGAGTATAGCGTTTGGCAAATACTATCATTATTATTATTATGGCATGTTTTAAAGTGAAGCTGCATTTGCTGGAATCGTAGCAGCGTTCTCAGAATAACTCTAGGCCTTTGTGATTTGGAGGGCACGTGGTATAGTGAGAAGGGCCTGGGACACTTGTGACTACCCCAGCACTTAGAACAGCGTTTGACACATAGTAAGCGCTTAACAAATACCATAAAGTGTGTGGGGGAGAAGAGGGGCATGGACCTGGGGTTCAGAGGACCTGGTTCTCCTGATGGCATTGCACTGGTCTGCTGAGACAGCTTCGGCAAGTCACTTAACCTCTCTACTTCAGTTTTCTCATTTATACACGGGGAGAAGAGTCCTTAACTCTCCCTACCTTCCAGGGATGTTGTGTGGATAAAATGAGATGAGTCGTATGGAAGTGCTCGGGAAAAACAGGGCGATACAAAGTCAAGGTATTCTTATTTGGAATATGTTATTGATAAAGCTTTACCGTGGTTTGTACTGGTGGGTTTGAAATCATCTTTGGTTAAAATGTCCTTGGTATTAACAACTTTGGAGCTAGATGAATTCCTAAGACTGGTCAGCCCCAAGCTTTGCCAGAAGTGTTGCCTATTTATCCAGGCTGAACCATGTAACAGTATCTGCCCTTCTCCCCCACTGGATTGTAAGCTCTTCGAGGGGAGGAACCATGTCTTTTTACTCTTATTGAACTCTTTCAAGCACCTAGTACAGTTCTTGGCTCCCCAGAGGAATTCATTAATATTATGTAAAGAAATGAATGAATAATTGAATCTACACATGCAGTTGTTAATCCTCCAAAGCATGAGGAATCGTCCTGGAATTCACCTCTGCTCTATGAGTTAATATTTGAGAAATGAAGTGAGTTGTGTGCTGTTTGCCTTCCTTCAGTAACATCTATGTCTGAAGGTATGACGTTAGGATTCGCGGTTATAATTATGATCTCTCACCCCAAGGATCTTTCAGTCTTTGGATAGGGTCCTTTATTTTTGGTTTAAACCAATTTTTGGTGAAAATTCCCAGGTTTATTCTAATTATTTTTTTAAAAATTTCCATCCAAATATCCTTTTCAAATACTTTCGAGAAACTATCGAGTACATTAATTAAGCCCTCTCTATTAAAATCCTTTCTGCTATCCAAAATATTCCAGCCTGAACCTGTGTCAGATAACTGAGAATGGGAGGCAGGGGCAACTCGACTTGTTTCTGACTTGGACTGGATTGGAAGTTCATGTAGCTACTACCCTGGTGATGAAAAGAGATTCAAAATTCACTCTTCTTCCTGCAACTGTGAACTCAGACAGGGCGATAGATTTTTTTTTTAAATCTTGTCCTTCAAAAAACCTTGCTGGGAAGGAACATGGCCTAGTGGATAAAGCCTGGGAGCCGGATGACCTGGGTTTTAATTATGGCTTTACCACTTGCCTCCTGTGTGACCTTGGGGAAGTCACTTCACTTGTCTGTGCCTCAGTTTCCTCAGCCGCAGAATGGGGATTCATTAACTGTTGTCCCTCCTACTTAGATTGAGAACCCCATGTGGGACAGGGACTATGTCCAACCTGATTAATTTGTATCTATCCTAGTGCTTAAAGCACATAGTAAGTGCTTAACAAGCACCAACCCCCCTTCCCTGCCCCCCTCCAAAAAAAAAAAACCCAAAACAAATTCTGGTGATTATCCAGAAATCCCATTTTCACCCATTGTTGTTGTTGATAAGCTCTCAGAAAAGAGAAGAAAAATCAATAAAATGAAGGGCCCTCCTCAAGGGAAAAAATTAGAGAGAGGAAACTGGAGGGAGTGATAGTATCTGTGGCATAAAGATCTTTTATTGAGTGCATGCCAAATAGGTTCACAAGTGTGGGAGTAAACTGGTTGTATTGAGGTCATTGATGTTCCATATTGATTGGAGGATACTTCCTGGTGATGAGTTCACCTGGCTCTGCAGAGGGAAATGATGGGTGGAGAAGTGGGAGGGTTGGGGGGTGAGGGGGTTGGGTAGGGACCGTCTCCATATGTTGCCAACTTGTACTTCCCAAGCGCTTAGTACAGTGCTCTGCACACAGTAAGTGCTCAATAAATACAATTGAATGAATGAATGAATGAATTTGAGGCCCTGGAACAGGCTATGTGACCAGGAAGCTTTGTGGGAGGCAAGTGAGAGTGCTTAGCTCATGTGGGGAGCCTTGAGTCTGTGGATGGAATTTGATTCATTCATTTAATCATATTTATTGAGCGCTCACTGTGTGCAGAGCACTGGACCAAGCCCTTGGGAAGGTACAGTACAGCAAGAAACAGTGACATTCCCTGCCCGTAAAGAGCTCACAGTCTAGAGTGGGGAAGACAGACGTCAGTACAAATAAATAAAATCACAGATATGTACATAAGTGGGGAAGAGCAAAGGGATAAATAAAATTACAGATCTGTCAGACAGCTTGGGGTCTTTGGAAGGTTTAGAAAAAGAGATTGGTGCACTTCACAGGGGGTTGGCCTACCTCTTTGGAGCTGGCTGGGGGGTGTTTCAGGAGTTGGGGCTTCCAAGGGGTAAGTAAAGTTTCCAAGTAGGAACCATTGTACAAAAAAGCTATTCTATAGGGATTAATAAACGATTTAAAAGGTAGAATGCTAAAAGATGATAAGGTGAGGGTAGGTAATCACAAGGAGTTACCTTCCTGCTTTTGTGGATTTTACACAGTCCAGAGTCTCAAACAGGACAAGTGACACTAGTACAGTGCTCTGCACACAGTAAGCGCTCAATAAATATGATTGATTGATTGATTGACACTAAAACTGCGTCTTTAAGCTCAACCAGGTGCTTTCATGCCTTCTACTTTTTTCTGACCATCCCACCAAAGCATGCTGTCTCCTACCTATTCTCTGCCACTTTTAGCTAACACATTTAATTGCTACTTTCTTCCCACCCTGTCTTCATGCCCTCACTGACCTATGCTTGCTCTCCCATATCTTTGTTCTCTCCATGTTTTTTGCTCTAATGAATTCTCTCCCCATCCTTCCTTTCATTTTCTTTCTTTTACTTGTATGCAGTCATCCTTCTGATGTTTTTCTTTTGGTTCTTTGACCACCCTTTTCATCTTGGGACGTAATCAGATGTGGATACGGGAGCGGCTTTCTTCTTCTCCAGGGCAGCATCTGGGGGGCTGCCGGAGCCTCAGATTGTGGCAGAGTAGTTGGGATCAGGGATGTAAAGGAAGAAAAATCTGCTTGGCTGTCCACCAGTCTTAGCAAGGTGCCTGCACTCTGATTAGAGGTGGTGGGCACATCATGATGAAAGGAGCCAACTAGGTAATTGGCACTGTCTGGGTGAAGCTTCACAGCTCCTGACATTTTCCCCCCTTGCACTGAGCTAGAGAAGCAGCTTAGCCTAGTGGACAGAGCACGGGCTTGGGAGCCAGCAGGTCATGGGTTCTAGTCCCGGTTTTGCCACTTGTCTGCTGTGTGACCTTGGGCAAGTCACTTAACCTCTCTGTGCCTCGGTTACCTCATCTGTAAAGTGGGGATTAAGACTGTATCTTGTGGGGCAGGGACTGCGTCCAACCTGATTACCTTGTATTCATTCATTCATTCATTCAGTCATATTTATTGAGTGCTTACTGTGTGAAGAGCACTGTGCTAAGCGCTTGGGAAGTACAAGTTGGCAACATATAGAGACGGTCCCTACCCAACAATGGGCTCACAGTCTAGAAGGGGGAGACAGACAACAAAACATGTGGTCAGGTGTCAAGTCATCTGTATATGATGACTATGATGACTTGTATCTACCACAGTGTTTAGAACAGTGCTTAGCACATAAGTGCTTAACAAATACCATAATTATTATTGTATATTTATTATATATACATGTACTAATAGATATGTAAATATAACAAGTGCTTATCAAATACAACAATCATTATATATATATATGCACTGATAGATATATCAATATGGTAAGTGCTTAACAAATACCACAGTTATTATTTTATGTATGTATAGGTACTGAGATGTATGTATATAAATATACAAATATGAAGTTCCTCTCCACCTTTTCTGTTATAGTGTACTCTCCCAAGTGCTTAATACAGTGCTCTGCACACAGTAAGCACTCAATAAATATGATTGACTCTTTCCTGCCTGAGAGAAGTATGGTTATTCAGAGATGCTCTTCCTAGACCTGACAGTCAGGTGGGTCCACCCCTTCCACTTACACATTAGAGGGGTGAGAGACATTCCACTTCTGCATCACCTGGAGAGTGGGTGTTCTCAGTCCCCTGCAGCCTGTCTACGTGGCTCTGGGGATTCCAGAGATCCTGTTTCTTGTCCTCTGCCACTTCTCTGCCGAATGATCTTGGGCAAGTCATTTTACTGTGCCTCATCCCCCTTCTGCAACATGGGGATGCAATATCTGTTCTCAGGGACTGTGAGCCCCATTTTGGGGCCTGATTATTGTGTATCTACCTCAGGACTTAGTTCAGTATTTGTCATCTAGTTCAATATTTGTCCCCCGGGCCTGGAATGCCCTCCCTCTGCCCATCCGCCAAGCTAGCGCTCTTCCTCCCTTCAAGGCCCTACTGAGAGCTCACCTCCTCCAGGAGGCCTTCCCAGACTGAGCCCCTTCCTTCCTCTCCCCTTCGTCCCCCTCTCCATCCCCCCGTCTTACCTCCTTCCCTTCCCCACAGCACCTGTATATATGTATATATGTTTGTACATAGTTATTACCTTATTTATTTTACTTGTACATATCTATTCTATTTATTTTATTTTGTTAGTATGTTTGGTTTTGTTCTCTCTCGCCCTTTTAGAATGTGAGCCCACTGTTGGGTAGGGACTGTCTCTATATGTTGCCAACTTGTACTTCCCAAGTGCTTAGTACAGTGCTCTGCACACTGTAAGCGCTCAATAAATACGATTGATTGATTGATTGATCTAGTATGCATTTAACACATATTATTTATTATTCATCACACTAATCACTTTATTAGTATTATTGTTAATAATAATAAGTGAAAGGTCAGTAGTACATTCTTCCCATGACTTGTCACTGACTGCCTCTTGCTCACGTCCATCCCCTAGTTAGGACTCCCGTTGACAGACTGCGGCTTTCCCTTTCTTCAGAACTCTTCTGAGATGACATCTCCTCTAGCTGGCCTTTTCTGATTAATCTGCAGTCTCCACACTTCATATTCCCCCACTGCCACTTCAGTATTTCCCAGCCACCTAGGCATTTAAGTACTTCAAGACTCCTGTAGCACTTATGTATATATCTAATATTGCCTGTTCCTCCTATCTGTAATTAAAGTGTCTGTCTCCCCTCCCAGATTGTAAGCTTCTCAAGGGCACAGATCTTGTATACTTAATTTGTTGCGCTCTCCCAAGCACTTAGAACAGTGCTCAGTAAGTGCTCTTGATTGATTGGAAGAGTTTAGGTTTCTGAGTGTTCCCGTGATTGGCATAACCAAGATCGGTCAGACCAGAGGCTTATGAGACATATGGGGCCGTGGTCACATTGGGCATCCAGATTTTTCTAAACAGTTCCGATAGTGGACTTGTTTACTCCAGAACGGCTCTCGGGTGCCACAGTCCTTCCCTGCGCTGGGCAGTCCAGCAACCCTAATTTTCCAAAGGCCTCTTTCCAGGTTGCTCATTCCTTTTTGGCTTACGGGCTGTGATTAAGGGCAGTGAAATAGGGAGAAAAATGCAGATCGTTGTTATCGCACCCTGATGGTGTGCTGCATCTCACATTGGGAGCTCCAGGGGTGGTGAGTAAATGTGGACCACTAGATGCGGCAGATGGAATGATTTTTGCTGAAAGAAAGTGCTTGTCAAAAGTAGTATACATTCCATGGAGTGGCAGGAACAAAAAACCAATAGAGAGGGTGACCGGGAAAGTGGAAACGGAGGGTTTGAAGAGTTTTTGAGATAAGGAAATAGTTGAGTGAGTGAGTGGGCCAGGGCAGGATAGAAGCAAGAGAGAGGGAGATGGTTTAGGTAAATTAAGGGATAAGATTGGGTGATGATTTTCAGGTGTGATGAGTAAGGGGTTGTGAAGAAGGAGGGCTAGCTCCAGTTTAAGTTGCTGTGGGGGCCGGGGCAGAAGAAAACTTTGGAAGTTAGTGCAGTGTTGTGGTCAGGGGATGTGTCTGTTTATTGATAGATTGTACTCTCCCAAGTGCTTAGTACAGTGCTGTACACACAGTGAGTGCTCAATAAATACGATTGAATGAAATATGATTGAATGACTACCAGTCACTCAGTTGTATTTATTGAGCACTTTGTGTACAACACTGCACTAAGTGCTTGGGAAAGTGCAATATAACAGAGTTGATAGACACGTTCCCTGCCCACAATGAGCTAGGAGTCTAGAAGACCAAGTTTACAGAGAGGGAGCTAAGTTAAGTTTTGTTTTGTTTTGTTTTTGTGAAGAAGCTTAGCCCCTTTGCTTTATTGACTGCACAGCATTTTTTTCCCCACACCATCTCCTCTTTCCCTTCCCCTGCCCGCCTTTTCCAATTCATCCTCTGTTCTCTGCAAGCTAAGCATATCTTTTCGGTCCTCTTGTTTCTTTGCAATCAGTGGCTATAGTCTATAACAATGCTTTAGTTTTCAGGCTTCATATTGAAGTGAATAGAGGAGGGTTGAGTTTGAGAAATTCTGTTTTTTAGTAAAGGGGACTTAGCAAATGAAGCATTTTCAGTACTGTAGGTTCAAATCCTTATCAAAGTAGCGAATATGGGTGCATGAACTCTGATTCAACAACACATGAGCCTTTTATAGCAGTGCCAATCAGTGGCATTTATTGAGTGCCTATTTTGCGCAGAGCACTGATCTTGGGAGAGTGCAGTGCAACAGAGTTGGTGTACAGGTTCCCTGTCCACACGAAACTCACAGTCCAGAGGGGGATACGGATATTAAAATAAATTGTGGATTGTGGCTGAATATTAAGTGCTTAAGGGGTACTGATCCACATGCATAGGTGAAATGAGGGCTTCGTTGGGGAAGGCCTCAAGGAGGAGATGTGATTTTTTTATAAATCTTTGAAGGAGGGGAGAGTGGTGGTTTGGCATATATGAGGGCATTACGGGCCAGAGGGAGAATGAGGGCAAGGGGTTGACGGTGAGATAGACGAGATCACGGTTAAAGGACTAGGGTGGTGTTTAAAGGAGTGAAGTTTGCAGGCTGGGCTGTAGTAATAATAATAATGATGATGGCATTTATTAAGCACTTACTATGTTCAAATGATCACGGTAAGCTAGGCGGGGGTGAGCTCATTGAGTGCTTTAAAACTAATTGTAAGGATATTCTGGATTCTGTTTGAAGAGGTGGATGGACAACTCCTGGAGTTTCTTGAGGAGTGGGAGATAACGGACTGAAAGGTTGTTTAGAAAATGTTTAGGAAAATGATCTGGACAACCGAGTAAAGTAGCGACTAGAGTGGGGCGGGACAGGAGACTGGTGTAGTTAAAAGTGGGATATTCATTCATTCAGTTGTATTTACTGAGCACTTACTGTGTGCAGAGCACTGTACTAAGCGCTTGGGAAGTACAAGTTGGCAACATAAAGAGGCTGTCCTTACCCAACAACGGCCTCGCAGCCTAGAAGGGGGAGACAGACAACGAAATAAAACATATTAACACAATAAATAGAATAGTAAATATGTACAAGAGAATAGTAAATATGTACGAGAATATAATAATGATGGTATTTGTTAAGTGCCTACTATGTGCCAAACACTGTTCTAAGCACTGAGCGCTGTAGCAGTTTGGATGGAGAGGAACGTGTGGATTTTAGCGATGCTTTTGAGGTAGACCGACCTCATTTGATAACAGATTGACTATTTGGGTTGAATGAGAGAGGAGTCGAGAATAATGCCAGGGTTACGGGCTTTGAGATAAAGGGGGTAGTGATGGGAGAGACGGGGGACGACAGGGTTTGGGTGGTAAGATGAGGAGTTGTGTTTTGGATATCTGAAGTTTGAGGTGTTGGCAGGGCATCCAATAAAGATGTCCTAAAGGCAGGAGGAAATGAGTGACTACAGGAGAGAGAGGACAGGGCTTGGAGAGGTAAATTTGGGAATCAAAGAGTAGAGATAGTAGTTGAAGCAGTGAGCATGAATGATTTCTCTCACGGAGTGGGTGTAGATGGAGAATAGAAGGGGATCCAGAACTGAGCATTGAGGGACTCCCACAATTAAAGGGTAGGAGGCAGAGAAGGAGCCTGCAAGAGAGACTGAAAAGGGATGGCTGGAGAAATAGGAGGAGAACTGGCAGAGTTCAGTGTCAGTGAAGTCAAGGTTAGCTAATATTTCCAGGAGATGGGGCTGGTCCGATCAATCAGTCATATTTATTGAGCAATTTCTGTGTGCAGAGCACTGTACTAAGCACCTGGGAGAGTACACTATAACAGTAAATATGTTCCCTGTCCATAAGGAGCTTACAGTCTAGAAGGGGAGGTAGTGACTAATATGAATTATGGACTGTACATAATCAATCACATTTTTTGAGCATTTACTATGTGCAGAGAACTGTACTAAGTGCTTAGGAGAGTACAACGTCGAAGGCAGCTGAGAGGTTGAGGAAGATGAAGATGGAGTGGAGGCCAGTGGAGTTGGCGAGATGGTCATTGATGACCCTGGGGCAGTTTCCATGGAATGAAGGGGCAGAAGCCAGATTGGAGCGGGTCAAGGAGAGAATTGTAGGAGAGGAAGTGGAGGCAGAGGTTGTTGACAACTTGGTCAAAGAGTTTGGAGAAGAATGGTAGGAGGGAAATGGTGTCAAAGGAGGGTTTTTTTTTTTTTTTTTTTTAGGATGGGGGATATACATGAGTATATTTGAAAGCTGTGGGGAAGAAGCCATTGGAAAGTGAGTGGTTGAAGATGGCCATTAGGGAGTGAAGAAGAGAGGGAGCAAGTGTTTTTATAAGATGCAAAGGGATGGAGTTGGAGCTCAGGTGGAGGGGTAGATTTTGAGAGGAGGTGGGAAATCTCTTGAAATTATGCTGGGGCCGTTGGAAGAGGGAGGGAGGGACTGGAGAAGACCAGGGGAGATTTGTTTGTACGTATTTATTACTCTATTTATTTTACTTGTATATATTTATTCTATTTTGTTAATATGTTTTGTTGTCTGTCTCCCCCTTCTAGCCTGTGAGCCCGCTGTTGGGTTGGGTCCGTCTCTATATGTTGCCAACTTGTACTTCCCAAGCTGTTAGTACAGTGTCCTGCACACAGTAAGCGCTCAATAAATACGATTGAATGAATGAATGAATTTTAGGGAGATCACACCTGATTGTTTCAGT
Organism: Tachyglossus aculeatus; assembly: GCF_015852505.1. Taxonomy (NCBI): domain Eukaryota; kingdom Metazoa; phylum Chordata; class Mammalia; order Monotremata; family Tachyglossidae; genus Tachyglossus; species Tachyglossus aculeatus. The sequence continues at coordinate 34,847,406 of NC_052070.1, read as the reverse complement.
TTTTTCAGTACGGTTCATGGGAGTTTGAGGAGGGAGTTTAAATGTCTGAAACAGCTGGCGTGGCCAGTGGGCTTGGGAGACACTAAGTATGGAGAAGTAATGTTGCCTGGGGGAGGAGAGGGTAGAGGTAAAGCAGGTGAGAATGAATTTGAGGTGGGTGAAGTTGTCCTGTTGGTTTTTCCACCAGCGGTTCTCTACAGCTCGTGCCCAGGAGCAGCGGAAGGGGATCAATCAATCAATTAATCAATCGTATTTATTGAGCGCTTACTGTGTGCAGAGCACTGTACTAAGCGCTTGGGAAGTACAAGTCGGCAACACATAGAGACAGTCCCTACCCAACAGCGGGCTCACGTCTAGAAGGGGGAGACAGAGAACAAAACCAAACATACTAACAAAATAAAATAGAATAGATATGTACAAGTAAGATAAATAAATACATAGAGTAAGTGGAAAGAGCCCGGGCTTTGGAGTCAGAGGTCATGGGTTCAAATCTTGGCTCCGCCAATTGTTAGTTGTGTGACTTTGGGCAAGTCACTTCAGGTCTCTGTGCCTCAGTTACCTCATCTGTAAAATGGGGATGAAGACTGCGAGCCCCCCGTGGGACAACCTGATCACCTTGTAACCTCCCCAGCACTTTGCACCTAGTAAGCGCTTCATAAATGCCATCGCTATTATTATTATTATTATTGCGGAGGTGATCCAGGACTGCACGCTAGCAGTGTGAGATTGGCAGAGGGGTAGGAGAGCGAGGGAGTTGAGTTCAGTGGAGAGGGCGGCGTTGAGGGTGTCAGTTTGTAGGAAGAGAAGGTGGTTTGGTTATGAAGAATAAATGGGGCGTGATGACTTTAGGAAATTGGAGCGAAAATTGGAGGACTGTGGGAGAACAAGACAGATTTGCCGGGAGTGGGTTTGTGAGAGAGAAGGCAGTTGAGATTGTAGTCGGCTAGAGGGATTTCAGAGTTGATCAATCAATCAATCAATTGTATTTATTGAGCGCTTACTGTGTGCAGAGCACTGTACTAAGTGCTTGGGAAGTGCAAGTTGGCAACATATAGAGACAGTCCCTACCCAGCAGTGGGCTCACAGTCTAAAAAGTTGATGAGGATAGAGACTGTACAATAATAATAATAGTGGCATTTATTAAGCACTTACTATGTGCAAAGCACTGTTCTAAGCACTGGGGAGTTTACAGAGTGGTCAAGTTGTCCCACGGGGGGCTCACAGTCTTAATCCCCATTTTACAGATTAATAATAATAATATTTGTTAAGCGCTTACTATGTGCCAAGCACTGTTCTAAGCACTGGGAGAGATACAGGGTCATCAGGTTGTCCCGTATGGGGCTCACAGTCTTAATCCCTATTTTACGGATGAGGGAACTGAGGCACAGAGAAGTGAAGTGACTTGCCCAAAGTCACACAGCTGACAAGTGGCAGAGGCGGGATTTGAGAAGCAGCGTGGCTCAGTGGAAAGAGCGCGGGCTTTGGAGTCAGAGGTCGTGGGTTCAAACCCCGGCTCCGCCACTGGTCAGCCGTGTGACTTTGGGCAAGTCACTTCACTTCTCTGGGCCTCAGCTCCCTCATCTGGAAAATGGGGATGAAGACTGTGAGCCCCCCCGGGGGACAGCCCGATCACCTTGTAACCTCCCCAGCGCTTAGAACAGCGCAGGTAGTAAGCACTTAATAATCAATCAATCGTATTTATTGAGCGCTTACTGTGTGCAGAGCGCTTGGGAAGTACAAGTTGGCAACATAATAAATGCCATTATTATTATTATTATTTGAACCCATGACCTCTGACTCCAAATAATAATAATGATGATGGCATCTGTTAAGCGCTTACTATGTGCAAAGTACTGTTCTAAGCGCTGGAGCACTGTTCTAAGTGCTCTAAGTGTTCTAAGGGCGAGGTGGGGTATCTTAATTTCTGCTTTAGAACAAACATAAGTGTGGAACTGCAGAACCGAAAATCTCTAGAGCAGTGCCCTTTGGGCATTGGAGCTATGCAAGGAATATAATAGTGTTCTCCCTCACCTTTGATCTCTCCTGATCTCTTTAATTGACTGTTAACCCTTTGGTAATGACATAATATTTCAGCCCCAGAAATAGCTACTTGGCCACTTGCCTGGATGGCCTGGAAAATTTTTTCCGGACAAGTGGCAGATGCCTGGGTAGGTCCCAGCCTTCCAAGCGTAGTCCCAAAGAAAAGGCAGAAATAGTGAGTGGGGTGTGGTGGAGGTGGGGGGGGAAGCGGCTTAGGGTTCTCAGAGACCCCGCTCGTGGGGCAAGTAGTTTGGGGGAGCCTCGGTCGAGACCCTCAATCAATCAATCAATCGTATTTATTGAGCGCTTACTGTGTGCAGAGCACTGTACTAAGCACTCTCAACCCTCAGAGTTGAGAGCCCAAGACTCTGGGGCACATGTTGCTGCCTGATCACCTTGTAACCTCCCCAGCGCTTAGAACAGTGCTCTGCACATAGTAAGCGCTTAATAAATGCCTCCCCCCACCCCCCCCCACCTTACCTCCTTCCCCTCTCCACAGCACCTGTATATATGTTTGTACGTATTGATTACTCTATTTTATTTGTCCCTATTTATCCTATTTATTTTATTTTGTGAATATGTTTTGCCTTGTTGTCTGTCTGTCCCTTCTAGACTGTGAGCCCGTTGTTGGGTAGGGACCGTGTCTATATGTTGCCAACTTGTACTTCCCAAGCGCTTAGTACAGTGCTGTGCACACAGTAAGCGCTCAGTAAATACGATCAAATGAATAAATGAATGAATTTATTCTATTTATTTTATTTTGTGAATATGTTTTGTCTTGTCCGTCCCCCCCTTCTAGACTGTGAGCCCGCTGTTGGGTAGGGACCGTTTCTATATGTTGCCAACTTGTACTTCCCAAGCGCTTAGTACAGTGCTCTGCACACAGTAAGCGCTCAATAAATACGATTGAATGAATGAATGAATAAACTAGCTTATTTTGCTTCCACTAGACTTTAGACTGTGAACTCGTGGGCAGGGCGCATGTCTACCAACTCTGTTATGTTGTAATAATACTAATGATAGCATTTATGAAGCGCTTACTATGTTCAAAGCACTGTTCTAAGCTCTGGGGAGGTTAACAAGGTGATCATCTTACCTCCTTCCCTTCTCCACAGCAACTGTATATATGTATATAGCTTGTACATATTTATTACTCTATTTATTTATTTATTTATTTTACTTGTACATATCTATTCTATTTTATTTTGTTAGTATGTTTGGTTTTGTTCTCTGTCTCCCCCTTTTAGACTGTGAGCCCACTGTTGGGTAGGGACTATCTCTATATGTTGCCAACTTGGACTTCCCAAGCACTTAGTACAGTGCTCTGCACACAGTAAGCGCTCAATAAATGCGATTGATTGGTTGATTGATCAGGTTGTCCCACGGTGGGCTCACAGTCTTCATCCCCATTTTACAGATGAGGCCCAGAGAAGTTAAGTGACTTGCCCAAAGTCACACAGCTGATAAGTGGTGGAGCCGGGATTTGAACCCATGACCTCTGACTCCAAAGCCCGGGCTCTTTCCACCGAGCCACACTGCTTCTTCCAAGCAGCTTGTACTCTCCCAAGCGCTGAGTACACTGGTCTGGGCAGAGTAAGTGCTCAATCCCCCTTCTAGACTGTGAGCCCGCTGTTGGGTAGGGACCGTCTCTTTATGTTGCCAACTTGGACTTCCCAAGCGCTTAGTGCAGTGCTCTGCACACAGTAAGCGCCCAATAAATGCGATTGAATGAATGAATAAGTACCATTGATTGATTCAGCTACTGCCAAACTGCAGTGTGGGCTGGGGAAAACCTAGAACCTGGAAAATTGGAACCCCGATCCCAGTCACGGCAGTCCTTGGGGCAGGAGGCAAGCAGGCTGAGGTGAGGATATGGAGGCAAACCCTGAAGCAGGTTACTTCTAATTCTTCTTTTCCTTTTAAAGTGGAAGGACAGCCAGAGCACGTCTCCCTTCTTTCCGCTTGCCGGTACTCGCACGCGCTCTTTCCCTCTCTTTTCCTTCCTCCCGTTGCATTCCCTGTAACTAGGAGGATCGTTTGAAAAGGCAGGCTAATGGCCTTCTGCAGGAGAGGCAGCGTGGCTCAGTGGAGAAGAGCACGGGCTTTGGAGTCAGAGGTCATGGGTTCAAATTCCGCCTCCGCCCATTATTAGCTGTGAGACTTTGGGCGAGTCACTTGACTTCTCCGTGCCTCCGTTCCCTCATCTGTAAAATGGGGATGAAGATTGTGAGCCCCCCCGTGGGACAACCTGATCACCTTGTAACGTCCCCAGCGCTTAGATCAGTGCTTTGCACATAGTAAGCGCTTAATAAATGCCATTATTATTATTGTTATTAGGAGAGAAGCTGAAGAGCCTAGCCCTGAACTGTGGGCCTTGACCCAGCATATGAAAAATGGGCCAATCTTGGTGTCTTCCTCCCTGCCACTTAGTGATTTCATGGGCCAGAATATGAGCAAGGTTTGGCAAATGTGGTATCTGGGGCAGCATCACAAGTCTAAGAAAATCCCATGTGCACGGAAGTTCTTATCCCGTCAGAGTTCTGGGAATGTCGTAGTCTGGCAGTGGTGTGGCTAGGATTCCCTTTGGCCCATTGGCCAACCCAAGGTGGTCGCCCTCAGCCCTACTTTCCTTCTTCTGGACGTCTGGCCCTGCTTTCCTCCCATTTCTGCTATCATTATTATTATTATTATTATTTCTATTTTTTATGGCATTTAAGTGCCCTCTTTGTATCAATCAATCAATCGTATTTATTGAGCGCTTACTGTGTGCAGAGCACTGTACTAAGCGCTTGGGAAGTCCAAGTTGGCAACATCTAGAGACAGTCCCTACCCAACAGTGGGCTCACAGTCTAGAAGGGGGAGACAGAGGACAAAACCAAACATATTAACAAAATAAAATAAATAGAATAGATATGTACAAGTAAAATAAATAGAGTAATAAATATGTACAAACATATATACTAGGCACCGTAATAAGGGCCAGGGTAGATAGAAGTTAATCAGGTTGGACACAGTCCATGTCCCACATGGGGCTCACAGTCTTGCTCTCCATTTTCCAGGTGAGCTAATTAATAATAATAATTATTATTATTAAGTATTATTAAGTATTATTATTTAATAATTATTAAATAATTATTAAGTATTTATTAAGTGCTTACTATGTGCAAGGCACTGTTCTAAGCGCTGGGGCGGATACAAGGTGATCAGGTTGTCCCACGGCGGGCTCACAGTCTTCATTCCCATTTTCCAGATGAGGGAACTGAGGCCCAGAGAAGTGAAGCGACTTGCCGACAGTCACCCAGCTGACAAGTGGCGGAGCCGGGATTTGAACCCATGACCTCTGACTCCAAAGCCCGTGGTCTTTCCACTGAGCCACGCTGCTTCTCTAATTAAGGCCCAGAAAAGTGAAGTGACTTGCCTAAGGTCACCCAGCAGACAAGTGGTGAAGGTGGGATTAGAACCCCTGTCGTCCAGACTCTTACTAACTTCTCTTTTTCCCTGTGCTTAAAGATGTGATGCGCTGCCCCGTACTTTGATGCTGTATCTGTATCCTTAAGAAATCTTTAAGGCAGTGGCCAGTCTAGAATTCTGTCTCCCTTCTCGGGTCTGTCCCTAGACATATTAAACTCTAATAGAGCCTTCATCCAGCCGCATCGTGAATTTAATGTGAAAATTTGGAAGTCCGTTTATTTTCTTGTAAATGATGGCTCTTACCAATAATAAGCGAATGCTCGGTTTCTCGGAAATTCTGGTCCTGTTTAATTTTGTACTGCCCGAAGAGGATGAGGGAAGGGTTTGGCTGGCTCGATTATTTAGGAAAACGTTGTGGATTACCACCGGCAGAGAAATGATGCATCCGTTTGCTTAGATTGCGAGCTCCTTATGGAACAGTGACTGAGTGTTGCCTGATTGATTATCTTCTTGAGGAGAGTGCTTTGCCCACAGTTAGATTAAGGACCTGTGGACTTTGATTATCTTCTTGAGTAGAGTGCTTTGCCTGCAGTTATATTAAGGACCTGTGGACTTGAATCGAGTGTCAAACTGTTGAACTCAAACATGATTTTGAACATTTTGAACTAATTCCCCTGCCCTAAAACCCTGGATCAGAAAGTAGCGTTTGGTAGAGAGTAGGAAAATGAGCCCCCTCCTTCCTCTCCCGGTCGTCCCCCTCTCCATCCCCGCCGTCTTACCTCCTTCTCTTCCCCTCAGCACCTGTATACATGTATATATGTTTGTACATATGTATTACTCTATTTATTTTACTTGTACATATCTATTCTATTTTATTTTGTTAATACGTTTGGTTTTGTTCTCTGTCTCCCCCTTCTAGACTGTGAGCCCACTGTTGGGTAGGGACTGTCTCTATATGTTGCCAACTTGGACTTCCCAAGCGCTTAGTACAGTGCTCTGCATACAGTAAGCGCTCAATAAATACGATTGATTGAGCGTACAAAGAGCAGGGAAATTAGAGAAATGGAAGAATCAGGGGTGTCGTTATTCAGAAGGCAGACTCTCCCGATCCGCCTGAACAAAGATGGGAGCAGAGGAAAAACCATAATCTCTTTTCATTCTCACTGCAACGGGGGGAAAAAAGAGTAATGAGCTAGGAAAAAATCATATCTTTGCACTGCTACCCTTTCCACTTCTTCCTTGGCATCGGCCCCTAGTTAATAATAATAACAATAATAATAATAATAATAATGATAATGATGATGGCATTTATTAAGCGCTTACTATGTGCAAAGCACTGTCCTAAGTGCTGGGGAGGTTACAAGGTGATCAGGTTGCCCCACGGAGGGCTCACAGTCTTCATCCCCATTTTCCAGAGGAGGTCACTGAGGCCCAGAGAAGTGAAGTGACTTGCCCAAAGTCACACAGCTGACAATTGGCGGAGCCGGGATTTGAACCCATGACCTCTGACTCCAAAGCCCGGGCTCTTTCCACTGAGCCACGCTGCTGGGGGCGAAGGAGTCAGGGGGACAGTCAAGAGGCCAGTAAGCTGGTTATTTGCCCTCCATGCTTCTGTTTTATTTGTACATGCATGTGTGCTCTCTCTCTCTCTCTCTCTCTCTCTCTCTCTCTCTCTCTCTCTCTCTCTCTCTCCCCTCCCCTCTCTCTCTCTCTCTCTCTCTCTCTCTCTCTGTCTCCTCCCCCCCCTCTCTCTCTCGCTCTCTCTCTCTCTCTCCCTCCCTCCCTCCCTCCCTCCCTCCCTACCACCCACCCACCCCACCCCACCCCACCCCACCCCACCTCTCCCAGGTCTCTCCCTTCTCTACGATTATTGGCTACTGGAGAAGCAGTGTGGCTCAGTGGAAAGAGCACAGGCTTTGGAGTCAGAGGTCATGAGTTCAAATCCCAGCTCTGCCAGTTGTCAGCTGTGTGACTTTGGGCAAGTCACTTCACTTCCCTGGGCCTCAGTTACCTCATCTGGAAAATGGGGATTAAGACTGAGCCCCCCATGGGACAACGTGATCACCTTGTAACCTCCCCAGCGCTTAGAACAGTGCTGTGCACATAGTAAGCGCTTAATAAATGCCATCATTATTTATTATTATTTCCTTAGACTACTGCTTAGGTACTTAAAAAATCAATCAATCAAAGGCATTTAATAGTAATGATGGCATTTATTAAGTGCTTACTATGTGCAAAGCACTGTTCTAAGCGCTGGGGAGGTTACAAGGCCATCAGGTTGTTCCACGGGGCTCACAGTCTTCATCCCCATTTTACAGATGAGGTAACTGAGGCACAGAGAAGTTAAGTGACTTGCCCAAAGTCACCCAGCTGACAATTGGCGAAGCAGGGATTTGAACCCATGACCTCTGACTCCAAAGCCTGTGCTCTTTCCGCTGAGCCACTTCTTCCTGTGGGCAGAGGACTGTACTAAATACTTTGGAGAGTCTAATACAGTAGAGTTGTATACAGTAGACGTGATCTCTTCCCACAGGGAACCTACAGTCTAGACTGGGAGTCAGATTAAAAGAAATTACAGAGAGCAGACAGGGGAGAGTATAAAGTTATGCACATAAGTGCTTTCGGCCAAAGCTGGGCTGAATATCAAGGGCTTAAATGGTAAAGATTCAAGTGAATGGGTGACAAAGAAGGGAGAATGTGTAGGGAAACTGAGGGCTTAGGCCTCTTGTACGTGTGATTTTTAACAAAGTAGTGAAGGTGGGAGAGTGGTGGTCTGTCTTCTAGACTGTGAGCCCACTGTTGGGTAGGGACCGTCTCTATATGTTGCCCACTTGTACTTCCCAAGCGCTTAGTACAGTGCTCTGCACACAGTAAGCGCTCAATAAATATGATTGAATGAATGAATGAAGGGGTAGTTTCAGAAAGAAACGTTTAGTTTGGTCAGTTCTTGATTCTGTAGATGATCCTCCTGGTTTTGGGTATGTGTCCTCCCTCCCTCCCTTATCTCAGAAGAGGAACTTGACTTAGCATAATAGTTTCCACTGATAATAATGATAATAATAACGGTATTTAAGTGCTTACTGTGTGCCAGGCACTGTACTACACTTCGGGGTGGATCCAAGCAAGTCGGTTTGGACACAGTCCCTGTCCCATGCAGGACCCACAGTCTCATTATCCCCATTTTACAGATGAGGTAGCTGAGGCCCAGAGATGTGACTTGCTCAGGGGCACCCAGCAGACAAGTTGCAGAGCCGGGATTAGAACCCATGACCTTCTGACTCCCGGGCCTGTGATCAGCATTACGCCATGCTGCTTCCTGACTTGTATTTTCCAAACTGTCACCCACAATTTTGCAAAGTAGTTCATGCTAATATAAGAGCATTTGGGTCTCAGGAACCTTTGCTGGATAACTAAAAGGCAATTTCAGGAGAGTATGCTCCTAATTTGAAGAAGTTCTTGCCTCTGCTCCTGACCATTTTGGTAGTGAGGCGGGTGACTTGGGAATGAGTTCAAATTGTGAACTTCACGCCTTTCTCTCCTGAGACCGGAGGGAGGGTACGCTCATAAGGGGCACAGGGCAAACAGCATCGTTCCCTGGACAGTAAATAATGACTTACCTTGACTGGCCCACATCACCTATGCAAAGCGGGTAAGTGGCAGAGCTGGGATTAGAACCCAGGTCCTTCCGTCTCCCAGGCCCGTGCTCTAACCACTAGGCCTCGTTTGTACATATTTATTACTCTATTTATTTTACTTGTTCATATCTATTCTATTTTATTTTGTTAGTATGTTTGGTTTTGTTCTCTGTCTCCCCCTTTTAGACTGTGAGCCCACTGCTGGGTAGGGACTGTCTCTATATGTTACCAACTTGTACTTCCCAAGCGCTTAGTACAGTGCTCTGCACACAGTAAGCGCTGATGATGATGATTTGTACATATTTATTACTCTATTTATTTTACTTGTTCATATCTATTCTATTTATTTTATTTTGTTAGTATTTTTGGTTTTGTTCTCTGTCTCCCCCTTTTAGACCGTGAGCCAACTGTTGGGTAGGGACTGTCTCTATATGTGGCCAACTTGTACTTCCCAAGCGCTTAGTACAGTGCTCTGCACACAGTAAGCGCTCAATAAATACGATTGATGATGATCTATGTTATTTATAGTAACGTCTGTCTCCCCTTCTAGACTGTGAGCTCGTTGCGGGCAGGAAACTCGGTTGTATTGTACTCTCCCGAGCGAACAGTAAGAGCTCAATAAATAGTGATTGATTGACAGAGTGCTATCGGGATGGGCTGAGTCAGTCCATCAGTGTAATCAGTAAGCATGTAAATGCTTAATTTGTGCAAATGCTATGCCCGGTTCAATATTTCATTAAAAACCATAATCCCTGCCCATTCGTTGCTTACTGTCATCGTCTACATAAAGCAGGCACCTATAGAGGTAGTCATAGAATACACGGTTGTGTCTTTGCAAAATAAAAAGTTTTGTTGATTCAGCTTGGGATGGGGGGTGTATGTGTGGTGTGGGGTATGTGTGTTTGTGTGTGGGTGTGTCTCTAAAAGAGTTTCTCTGAATTGTTGTCAGTTCTCAGAATATTGGGCCTATATTGAGGCAGGTGGGTTTAATGGCCCGGGGTTGATACCATAGAGAGTGCAAAGCCTGAATTAGCTGCCATTGCATTTTTGGATGACAGCTGGGATTTTCTTTTTGTTGTTCATCATCATCAATCGTATTTATTGTATCAGTAAACCCATTGATAAGGGTTTTTTTTTGTTTTTTTTGTTTGTGTGTGTGTGGGATGTCTACACTTAGGTAATAATCTTAATTTAGCTCATGTAAAGTTCCATTCTGGACCTCCCTGAAAACAACCTTGAGTAGTTTAGGAAGGAATTTGCACACCTACAAAATAGGTGATGGACAGGAAAATCATTTTTTAAATCGCTTCTCCCACCGCAAGGCCCGTCCTTGCAATTAGCTGGAGTTAGCGCTAGCGTACAGCACTGGAAGCTTGCAGATTGCCACAGCATCCTTGTCCGGTTGACCGTGTTCAGTGGGACCGAGTGAACCGACAACCCTCCTTTCGGAGGTGACTGCCCGCTTTTTCCAGGAGGTCCGCCGGCTGTCTCTACCTTCCCTCTGCCCAAGTCGTACCCTGCTTTTAGTCTGAAGACTCTCTTCTCCATGAAGCCTTCCAGAGTTAGCCTCCCCCGAAAGTTCAGCCTCGCTCCTTGGCGTGCGCGAGTCCGGCCACCTGTCACCGGTTACTCATTGGTGGCCTGTGTGACTCGACTGTACAGAGCTCACGTTACCGCCGCCTGCCAGGGTGGGTAATGACCGGATCAAACTATGGAGTGACCGCCGTCTCACTTGAAGGTGGAGCCTATGAAATAACATTTTTTTGGGGGGGTTGTTCCGCCCCTTCTAGTGGGGCTCTGTGGATCATTTGTCCCATGCACGAGCAGGGAGGTCTCGCTCACTCACACCTTTCGGCCTCGTTAGCAAATGCCTCTCTAGCTGTCTAGCCCCAAATTAGAGATGGCCCTTGCTGTCTAGTTTTCTCGCCCCAAATTAGAGATGGCCCTTGGGGTTTGATTGGATAATCTCTAGCAATAGCGTGGTAGTGAAGGACTAGAGCCGGGACATGCACGACAGCATGTTAATTGGACACCGAATGAGATAAAAGGTCACCAAAGACTATCTGGAAACATTGAAGAGGCAACGTGGCAGCCATGAATTTATGGGAGGCAGGGAAATAGAGGGTGCGGCTGTCTCTCGTGAGTACTTTGAGAGACTGTAAGGTCCTTGAGGGCGGTGAACATGTCTCCCAACTCTTTTATAGTGTACTAACCCAAACACTTAGTACAGTGCTCTGCTTATCATCATCATCATCATCAATCGTATTTATTGAGCGCTTACTATGTGCAGAGCAAATTGGCAACATCTAGAGACAGTCCCTACCCAGCAGTGGGCTCACAGTCTAAAAGGGGAAGACAGAGAACAAAACCAAACATACTAACAAAATAAAATAAATAGAATAGATAGGTACAAGTAAAATAAATAAATAAAGAGTAAAAAATATGTACAAACATATATACATCTATACAGGTGCTGTGGGGAAGGGAAGGAGGTAAGATGGGGGGGGGATGGAGAGGGGGACGAGGGGGAGAGGAAGGAAGGGGCTCAGTCTGGGAAGGCCTCCTGGAGGAGGTGAGGCTTATAGTATGTGCGTGATAACTATGATTGGTGGTTTGATGAAGTCAGGGGATATTGTTTGAGTCAGGAAGTTAAGCTTTCATCCCACTGGGTAGTCTTCTAAGGGAGGGAATCAATCAATCAATCGTATTTATTGAGCGCTAACTGTGTGCCGAGCACTGTACTAAGCGCTTGGGAAGTACAAGTTGGAAGGGAAGATACATCATATTTGAAGAATATACAAGAAGAAGATACAAGATAACCTTGAATCTATCCTAGTGCTTAGAACAGTGCTTGGCACATAGCGCTTAATACCAACATTATTATTAAGAAAGTGTGGAGTGTGGTGTAATGGAAAAAGGATGAGGTTTGGGATTCAGGACACTTGGGTTCTGGTCCCATCTGTGCAACTGGTGTGCTGTGTGACTTTGGGAAAAGTCACCTAGTACTAATAATAATAATGGCATTTATTAAGCGCTTACTATGTGCAAAGCACTGTTCTAAGCGCTGGAGAGATTACAGGGTGATCAGGTTGTCCCACGGGGGGCTCACAGTCTTAATCCCCATTTTACAGGTGAGGTAACTGAGGCACAGAGAAGTTAAGTGACTTGCCCAAAGTCGCACAGCTGACAATTGGCGCAGCGGGGATTTGAACCCATGACTTCTGACTCCAAAGCCCGAGCTCTTCCCACTGAGCCACGCTGCTTCTTGTGCCTGTTTTCTCATTGGTAAAGCGGGGGGTAAGGGACTTATTTTTCCTCCCTCTTAGATTGTAAGCTTGTTGTGGGCAGGGAACGGGTCTACCGACTCCTGTACTGTACTCTCCCAAGTGTTTAGTACAGCGCTGTGCACACAGTAAGCGTGCAGTAAATATCAGAGATGGATAATGTGAGTCCTTTGTGGGACAGGACTATGTCTGATATGCTTAATAATAATAATAATGATGGCATTTATTAAACGCTTACTTTGGGCAAAGCACTGTTCTAAGCACTGGGGAGGTTACAAGGTGATCAGGTTGTCCCACGGGGGGCTCACCGTCGTAATCCCCATTTTACAGATGAGGTAATTGAGGCCCAGAGAATAATAATAATAATGTTGGTATTTGTTAAGCGCTTACTATGTGCCAAGCACTGTTCTAAGCGCTGGGGAGGTTACAAGGTGATCAGGTTGTCCCACGGGCGGCTCACAGTCCTAATCCCCATTTTACAGATGAGGTAATTGAGGCCCAGAGAATAATAATAATAATGTTGGTATTTGTTAAGCGCTTACTGTGTGCCAAGCACTGTTCTAAGCGCTGGGGTAGGTACAAGGTCATCAGGTTGTCCCACATTTGGCTCACAGTCTTAATCCCCGTTTTACAGATGGGGTAACTGAGGCACAGAGAAGTTAAGTAACTTGCCCAAGGTCACACAGCTGACAGTTGGCAGAACCGGGGTTTGAACCCATGACCTCTGACTCCAAAGCCCGGGCTCTTTCCACTGAGCCACGCTGCTTGTATTTTAGCAAAATTTGTTGGTATATAGAAATCACTTAAAAGACGGCATCATTCATATTTATTATTATTATTAGGACAGCTCTTTGAATGGAAGTGAAAAGAAAACATGCATAATTTCCTGCAGAGTATAAGGTTTCCAGGCTGAGGAAAAGGCAAAACACGGAGGTCAATCAATCAATTAATCAATCAATCAATCGTATTTATTGAGCGCTTACTGTGTGCAGAGCACTGTACTAAGCGCTGTTGGCAACATATAGAGACAGTCCCTACCCAACAGTGGGCTCACAGTCTAAAAGTCGCTTCACAAATAGCCAAATCCATGCCTAGTCACGCGGTGAACAGGTGAGAATTCCCAAACCAGAGGTTGGTGTTATAATAGGAACAGTCCCAGGGTTTTCTCTTCTTTTGCCCTTTTTATCAATCAATCAATCGTATTTATTGAGCGCTTACTATGTGCAGAGCACTGTACTAAGCGCTTGGGAAGTCCAAATTGGCATCACATAGAGACAGTCCCTACCCAACAGTGGGCTCACAGTCTAAAAGACTTTTATCTTGTATTTCCATCAGCTGAGGAGTCCTTGTCTTCTCCTTGCCACTGTAAAATCCTCGGGGGCAAAGGTCATATTTTATACTATTTTTGCGTGTCACCTGAGGACTTAGTACGGTACTGTAGACATAGTAGGCGCTCAATAAATCCTGATGAGGCCCTTTGCCCCTGGGGTCGGACACAAGCCAAACCCAGCTGTTTCAGCCCCCGTCCGACACTCCCATAAGTGACCGTGCATGCTCTCTTTCTCTCTCTCTTTTATTTCTCACGGACATGGCAGGCCTGGAGGAGCCGCAGCAAGTGTGGTATTATTATTATAGTAAGCGCTTACTATGTGTCAAGCATTGTCCTAAGCGCCCGGGTGGATAGCAGTTCATCAGGTCAGACACCATCCTTTTTCCCTATGGGCTTCACAGTCGAAGTAGGAGGGAGAACGGGTGCGAATCCCCGTTCTGCAAATGAGGCAGCCGAGGCCCAGAGAATCAATCAATCAATTGTATTTATTGAACGCTTACTGTGTGCAGAGCACTGTACTAGGCGCTTGGGAAGTCCAAGTTGGCAACATCTAGAGACAGTCCCTACCCAACAGTGGGCTCACAGTCTAAAAGGGGGAGACAGAGAACAAAACCAAACATACTAACAAAATAAAATAAATAGAGAAGTGAAGGGACTTGGCCGAAGACACACAGCAGGCCGGGGGCAGAGCCGGAATTAGAACCCAGATCCTCTGACTCCCAAACCGATGCTCTTCCCACTAGGCCACGCTGCTTCTCCCTAGTTCGTCCGGTCCAAGCCTAACCACTTGCAGCCTTCAGTGGCCGCAGCATCGAACAGTGGAACTTGTACTTCCCAAGCGCCGACTTGTACTTCCCAAGCGCTTAGTACAGTGCTCTGCACACAGTAAGCGCTCAATAAATACGATTGATTGATTGATTGGATGGAGGTCACTTGGCCTGGGCCCCTGGACCAGGCTCATTCCCTCTCAGCCATCGCGGCGACTCCCGGATAAGTTCGTCCCCAAAGCTTTCATTTTCTGGAGCACGGCTCTGGTCTCCTCTAGGAAATAGCCGCGCAGGGACCCGGTCGGGCCCAAACTCTTCGTTTCATAATGAAATAATAATAATAATGGCATTTGTTCAGCGCTTACTATGTGCAAAGCACTGTTCTAAGCGCTGGGGAGGGGAAACAAGGTAATGAGGTTGTCCCCTGTGGGGCTCACAGTCTTCACCCCCATTTTACAGATGAGGGAACTGAGGCTCAGAGACGTTAAGTGACTTACCCAAGGTCACACAGCAGACATGTGGCAGAGCCGGGATTCGAACCTATGATCTCTGACTCCAAAGCCCGGGCTCTTTCCACTGAGTCACGCTGTTTCATGTGTCTCTGAAATGACTCGGCCGAGGAAGACCCTTTCTTCCAGCATGTGCTGCAACCGACAATGTGCTGGGGTTCATTCAGTCATAATAATAATAATTATGGTGTTTATTATGCACTTACTATGTTCCAGGCACCGTACTAAGCGCTGGGGTGGATACAGGCAAATCCTGTTGGACATAGTCTTACCTCCTTCCCCTCCCCGCAGCACCTGTATATAGATATATATGTTTGTATATATTTATTACTCTATTTTGCTGGTACATATTTATTCTATTTATTTTATTTGGTTTATATGTTTTGTTTTATTGTCTGGCTCCCCCTTCTAGACTGTGAGCCTGCTGTTGGGTAGGGCCTGTCTCTATATGCTGCCAACTTGGACTTCCCAAGCGCTTAGTACAGTGCTCTGCACACAGTAAGCGCTCAATAAATGCGATTGAATGAATTAATAGTCCCTGTCCCATGTAGGGCTCACAGTCTCAATCCCCATTTTGAGCCCGTTGTTGGGTAGGGACCGTCCCTATATGTTGCCAGCTTGTACTTCCCAAGCGCTTAGTACAGTGCTTTGCACACAGTAAGCGCTCAATAAATACGATTGAATGAATGAAAGAATGAATAGTCCCTGGCCCATGTAGGGCTCACAGACTCAATCCCCATTTTGAGCCCATTGTTGGGTAGGGACTGTCCCTATATGTTGCCAGCTTGTACTTCCCAAGCGCTTAGTACAGTGCTTTGCACACAGTAAGCGCTCAATAAATACGATTGAATGAATGAAAGAATGAATAGTCCCTGGCCCATGTAGGGCTCACAGACTCAATCCCCATTTTGAGCCCATTGTTGGGTAGGGACTGTCCCTATATGTTGCCAACTTGTACTTCCCAAGTGCTTAGTACAGTGCTCTGCACACAGTAAGCGCTCAATAAATACGATTGAATGAATGAATGAATGAATAGTCCCTGTCCCATGTAGGGCTCACAGTCTCAATCCCCATTTTGAGCCCGTTGTTGGGTAGGGACCGTCCCTATATGTTGCCAGCTTGTACTTCCCAAGTGCTTAGTACAGTGCTCTGCACACAGTAAGCGCTCAATAAATACGATTGAATGAATGAATGAATAGTCCCTGGCCCATGTAGGACTCACCGTCTCAATCCCCATTTTGAGCCCGTTGTTGGGTAGGGACCGTCCCTATGTGTTGCCAGCTTGTACTTCCCAAGTGCTTAGTACAGTGCTTTGCACACAGTAAGCGCTCAATAAATACGAGTGAATGAATGAATGAATAGTCCCTGGCCCATGTAGGACTCACCGTCTCAGTCCCCATTTTGAGCCCGTTGTTGGGTAGGGAGCGTCCCTATGTGTTGCCAGCTTGTACTTCCCAAGTGCTTAGTACAGTGCTTTGCACACAGTAAGCGCTCAATAAATACGATTGAATGAATGAATGAATAGTCCCTGGCCCATGTAGGACACACCGTCTCAATCCCCATTTTGAGCCCGTTGTTGGGTAGGGACCGTCCTTATATGTTGCCAACTGGTACTACCCAAGCGCTTAATACAGTGATGTGCACGCAGTAAGCGCTCAATAAATACGGTTGGATGAATGAATGAATTTACAGATGAGGGCACTGAGGCCCAGAGAAGTGAAGCGATTTGCCCGAAGTCACACGGCAGGTAAGTGGCGGAGCCGGGATTAGAACCCATGACCTTCTGACTCCGAGGCCCATGCTCTATCCACTAAGCCGTGCTGCTTCTCACTATGCCGTGTCGTGTTTATCGGGCATGTATTCTGTGCGGAGCACTGGGGTTGATGATGATGATATTTGTTAAGCGCTTACTATGTGCAAAGCACTGTTCTAAGCGCTGAGGAGTTTACAAGGTGATCAGATTGTCCCACAGGGGGCTCACAGTTTTAATCCCCATTTTACAGATGAGGTAACTGAGGCAAGAGAAATTAAGTGACTTGCCCAAAGTCACCCAGCTCTGCACACCGTAAGCGCTCAATAAATACGATTGAATGAATGAAAAAGTGGCAGAGCCGGAATTTGAACCCGTGATCTCTGGCTCGATCCACCTGAACAAAGATGGGAGCAGAGGAAAAACCATAATCTCCTTTCATTCTCACTGCGACGGGGGGGGAAAAAGGAGTAATGAGCTAGGAAAAAATCATATCTTTGCACTGCTACCCTTTCCACTTCTTCCTAGGCATCTGCCCCTAGTTAATAATAATAATAATAATGATGGCATTTATTAAGCGCTTACTATGTGCAAAGCACTGGCCTAAGCGCTGGGGAGGTTACAAGGTGATCAGGTTGTCCCACGGGGGTGCTCACAGTCTTAGTCCCCATTTTCCAGATGAGGTAGCTGAGGCTCAGAGAAGTGAAGTGACTTGGCCAAAGTCACACAGCTGACAGTTGGCGGAGCCGGGATTTGAACCCATGGCCTTGGACTCCAAAGCCCAGGCTCTTTCCACTGAGCCACGCTGCTTCTCGTGTTTTTTCTGTACGGAAAGGTGGGTAGTGTCTGGTCAGGGGAGGTGGCTAGCGGGGTTACCAGTTTTCCGGCCAGGCGGAACTCTTCAAGGATCGGCCGGGTAAAGGCCATTTTGGGAAGCGGAGCTCTTTAGGGGAGAGAGTATCAAGTTAGGGGTATTCCAGAATCTCCATATCATTCCCATTCACAAGGAATGGGAGAGTGGGTTTGCTGAGTGCCCTGACTGAAGAGGAAGTAGGAAAGCTCAAGTGAGGCGCACAGAAATAAGGGAACTGTGTGGCACGTGTTCCGACTTCTCATTTTGGGCGTGGGGGCCAACGGCCCCCAAAACTGGGGCGCGTGGGGGGTGCTTCCAAATTGTGATGGCAAAATACACACGTGCTTTGAGAATTAATAGATGTCTGTTAAATCCAGAAAGTCAAATGAACTTGTATTTCCCAAGCACTTTGTCCAGTGCTCAGCACACAGTAAGCGCTCAAGAAATGCGATTGAATGAATGAGTGAAATGTTCTTACAGTGCTGAAGTAATGATTACCAGTAGGCATTTGTTCTATAAAACCAATGTTTTGTTTCCCTGAAAAATATGTCACCCAGATGATAAAACTGGGCGATGATAACTTCCTGAGTAGTAGCATCCTGAGGTTAGTTTTTTCACTCACTTTTGACATCCACCCAAAGCCACTCTGTGACCTCCCTATCACTATTCTGTCTTTCACTACCTATCCACACAAACTTTTCCAGATCCTCTCGTTCTTTTACGCTAAAACCGGGTGATGATAACTTCCTGAGTAGTAGCATCCTGAGGTTAGTTTTTTCACTCACTTTTGACAGCCACCTAAAGCCACTCTGTGACCTCCCTGTCTATCATCATCATCATCAACATCAGTCGTATTTATTGAGCGCTTACAGTGTGCAGAGCACTGTATTAAGCGCTTGGGAAGTACAAATTGGCAACATACAGAGACAGTCCCTACCCAACAGTGGGCTCACAGTCTAAAAGTCTATCACTATTCTGTCTTTCACTACCTATCCACACAAACTTTCCCAGATCCTCTCGTTCTTTTACGCTAAAACCGGGTGATGATAACTTCCTGAGTAGTAGCATCCTGAGGTTAGTTTTTTCACTCAGTTTTGACAGCCACTTAAAGCCACTCTGTGACCTCCCTGTCTATCACTATTCTATCTTTCACTACCTATCCACACAAACTTTCCCAGATCCTCTCGTTCTTTTACGCTAAAACCGGGTGATGATAACTTCCTGAGTAGTAACATTGTGAGGTTAGTTTTTTCACTCACTTTTGACAGCCACCCAAAGCCACTCTGTGACCTCCCTATCACTATTCTTTCACTACCTATCCACACAAGCTTTCCCAGATCCTCTCGTTCTTTTACGTTAAAACCGGGTGATGATAACTTCCTGAGTAGTAGCGTCCTGAGATTAGTTTCTTCACTCACTTTTGACAGCCACCCAAAGCCACTCTGTGACCTCCCTGTCTATCACTATTCTATCTTTCACTACCTATCCACACAAACTTTCCCAGATCCTCTCGTTCTTTTACGCTAAAACCGGGTGATGATAACTTCCTGAGTAGTAGCATCCTGAGGTTAGTTTCTACACGCACTTTTGACAGCCACCCAAAGCCACTCTCTGACCTCCCTATCACTATTCTATCTTTCACTACCTATCCACACAAACTTTCCCAGATCCTCTCGTTCTTTTACGCTAAATCCGGGTGATGATAACGTCCTGAGTAGTAGCATCCTGAGGTTAGTTTCTTCACTCACTTTTGACAGCCACCTAAAGCCACTCTGTGACCTCCCTGTCTATCATCATCATCATCAATCGTATTTATTGAGCGCTTACTGTGTGCAGAGCACTGTACTAAGTGCTTGGGAAGTACAAATTGGCAACATATAGAGACAGTCCCTACCCAACAGTGGGCTCACAGTCTAAAAGTCTATCACTATTCTGTCTTTCACTACCTATCCACACAAACTTTCCCAGATCCTCTCGTTCTTTTACGCTAAAACCGGGTGATGATAACTTCCTGAGTAGTAGCATCCTGAGGTTAGTTTTTTCACTCAGTTTTGACAGCCACTTAAAGCCACTCTATGACCTCCCTGTCTATCACTATTCTATCTTTCACTACCTATCCACACAAACTTTCCCAGATCCTCTCGTTCTTTTACGCTAAAACCAGGTGGTGATAACTTCCTGAGTAGTAGCATCCTGAGGTTAGTTTCTTCACTCACTTTTGACAGCCACCTAAAACCACTCTGTGACCTCCCTGTCTATCATCATCATCATCATCAATCGTATTTATTGAGCGCTTACTGTGTGCAGAGCACTGTACTAAGCGCTTGGGAAGTACAAATTGGCAACATATAGAGGCAGTCCCTACCCAACAGTGGGCTCACAGTCTAAAAGTCTATCACTATTCTGTCTTTCACTACGTATCCACACAAACTTTCCCAGATCCTCTCGTTCTTTTACGCTAAAACCGGGTGATGATAACTTCCTGAGTAGTAGCATCCTGAGGTTAGTTTTTTCACTCACTTTTGACAGCCACCCAAAGCCACTGTATGACCTCCCTGTCTATCACTATTCTATCTTTCACTGCCTATCCACACAAACTTTCCTAGATCCTCTCGTTCTTTTACGCTAAAACTGGGTGATGATAACTTCCTGAGTAGTAGCATCCTGAGTTTAGTTTCTTCACTCACTTTTGGCAGCCACCTAAAGCCACTCTATGACCTCCCTGTCTATCACTATTCTGTCTTTCACTACCTATCCACACAAACTTTCCCAGATCCTCTCGTTCTTTAACGCTAAAACTGGGTGACGATAACTTCCTGAGTAGTAGGATCCTGAGGTTAGTTTTTTCACTCACTTTTGACAGCCACCCAAAGTCACTCTATGACCTCCCTGTCTATCACTATTCTATCTTTCACTACCTATCCACACAAACTTTCCCAGATCCTCTTGTTCTTTTCTACTTCTTGCTCCCTCATTCTTTGTGTGTGTATTCTACTTTCTTGTTCACATGGCCTACCTGTGTCTTCCTCTTACTGAACTCCCATGTATTTTCCTGTTGTCATGCCTATTTTCTTTCCTTTTTGGTAATTTTCCACCTTTTTAATAATAATAATGATGGCATTTGGTAAGCGCTTACTCTTTGAAATCTCATTTTTGCATGCGCGCGTGTCTCGTTATTCCGTTTCTCCTCCCCCACTTCTGCTTTCTTTTGCCTTTCATTCATTCATTCATTCAGTGGTACTTATTGAGTGCTTACTGTGTGCAGAGCACTGTACTAAGCACTTGGGAAGTACAAATTGGCAACATACAGGGACAGTCCCTACCCAACAATGGGCTCAAAATGGGGATTGAGACTGTGAGCCCTACATGGGACAGGGACTATTCATTCATCCATTCATTCCATTGTATTTATTGAGCGCTTACTGTGTGCAGAGCACTGTACTAAGCGCTTGGGAAGTCCAAGTTGGCAACACCTAGAGACGGTCCCTACCCAACAGCGGGCTCACAGTCTAGAAGGGGGAGACAGACAACAAAACAAAACATATTAACAATATCAAATAAATAGAATAATTTTGCCCTGACCTTTCCTCTGTTCTTCTTTCCACCCTTTATTCTCTTTTATTCTAGTTATTTTATTTTGTTAGTATGTTTGCTTTGTTCTCTGTCTCCCCCTTTTAGACTGTGAGCCCACTGTTGGGTAGGGACCGTCTCCATATGTTGCCAACTTGTACTTCCCAAGTGCTTAGTACAGTGCTCTGCACACAGTAAGCGCTCAATAAATACAATTGATTGATTGATTTTATTTTCTAGTTTTCCTCTCTCTCCGTCACCTTGCCGTTTCTGTGTAGCTTTTTGGAAAGAACACGGGATCGGGAATCAGGAGAACCAGGTTCTCTGCCACTTGCTTGCTCTGTGACCCCGGGCAAGTCACTTAACATCTCTGTGGCACAGTTTCCCCATCTGTAAAATGGGGAAGAATGCCAGTTCTCCCTCCTTCCTAGACTGTGAGCCCTGGAGGGGACAGGAACTTTGTTCGATCTCATTATCTTGGATCTACCCCAGAGCTTAGCACAGTGCTTCTAGACTGTGAGCCCGCTGTTGGGCTCTCTATGTTGCCAACTTGTACTTCCCAAGCGCTTAGTGCAGTGCTCTGCATACAGTAAGCGCTCAATAAATACGATTGAATGAATGAATGAATACTTGGAACATAAGCGTTTAATCGGTTGTTATTCTGACAGTGTCTGCCCTTCTAATTTTTTTTTTTTGCTTGAATAAAAGGCAGAAGAACTAACGTGGGCCCAGAGCTAAATAGGAGTATCAGAGGTCCGTCGAAGCCTCAAGAAAGCTATTTTAGAGTTTTTATTTTAAGGCCCATGCTGCTCCAAAGTAGGGGGGCTATCACTGCAGTTGAGGGGGCTGGACTGGGGGCTTGGCTCACCTGGGGACCTGGAGGGAAGAAGGGTAGAAGGAGAAAGTTGGCACCATTACCACTGGATGGGATCGGAGCTGCCGGAAGACCACGGGCGGTAGAGCTTTGTACTCTGACAAATACAACATCATCATCATCATCAATCGTATTTATTGAGCGCTTATATGTATACCTGTATATATGTATATATACCTGTATATACTATATATATATATATGTGTGTGTGTGTGTGTGTGTATAGATAGATGGATATAGGTATATATATATATATATATACCTATATATATACCTATATATATGTATATATGTGTATGCACGTATACGTATATGTGTGTATATATGTATGTGTGTATATGTGTGTGTGTATATGTATATATATGTATGTATATATATGTGTATATATACATACACACACACACACATATATACCTTTTAGACTGTGAGCCCACTGTATATATGTATATGTGTATATATGTATATACACATACACACACGCGCGCGCGCACACACACACACACACACATACCTTTTAGACTGTGAGCCCACTGTTAGGTAGGGACCGTCTCTATACGTTGCCAACTTGGACTTCTCAAGCGCTTAGTCCAGTGCTCTGCACACAGTAAGCGCTCAATAAATACGATTGATGATGATGATATATATGTTATATACCTGTATATATACCTGTATACCTTATATACCTGTATATATGTTTATGTACCTGTATATACCTTATATATATGTTTGTATACCTGTATATATGTGTATATATATGTATATATGTTTGTACAGATTTATTACTCTTTTTATTTATTTATTTTACTTGTCTATATCTATTCTATTTATTTTCTTTTGTTAGTATGTTTGGTTTTGTTCTCCGCCTCCCCCTTTTAGACTGTGAGCCCACTGTTGGGTAGGGACCGTCTCTATATGTTGCCAATTTGTACTTCCCAAGCGCTTAGTACAGTGCTCTGCACATAGTAAGTGCTCAATAAATACGATTGATGATGATGATGCAGAGCACTGTACTAAGCACTTGGGAAGTACAAATTGGCAACATATAGAGACAGTCCCTACCCAACAGTGGGCTCACAGTCTAAAAGGGGGAGACAGAGAACAAAACCAAACATACTAACAAAATAAAATAAATAGAATAGATATGGACAAGTAAAATAAATAAATAATACAACAAGTATTGTCGTATTGGCCCGACAATAAGCGCTCAGTCTTCCCCTGCTTGAGCGAGGCCCAAACGTTACAGCTGTAGAAAAAATTCCTTACGCGACATTCGGGCTAGTGACTTTAAAACCTCCAAACCGAGCTAATATCCTGGGCCCATCGGCCGAGACGTACGGACTATTAAATGCCAGAATCCGTCAGTGGCTAGTGGGCAGATTCCCTCCCTCCCCCCTAAAAGCAAGTATTGCCTTAATGTCATTTTGGAGCAGGCAGTATAATAATAATAATAATGATGATGGTATTTATTAAGTGCTTACTATGTGCAGGGCACTGTTCTAAGCACTGGGGAGTTTACAAGGTGATCAGGTTGTCCCACGGGGGGCTCACAGTCTTCATCCCCAGTTTCCAGATGAGGGAACTGAGGCCCAGAGAAGTGAAGTGACTTGCCCAAAGTCACAGCGGAGTGGCAGAGGCGGGCAGTGGCTAGTGGGCAGACCCCCTCCCTCCCCCCTGAAAGCAAGTATTGCCTTCATGTCATTTTGGAGCAGGCAGTATAATAATAATAATAATGATGATGGCATTTATTAAGCGCTTACTATGTGCAGAGCACTGTTCTTAAGCGCTGGGGTGTTGACAAGGTGATCAGGTTGTCCCACGGGGGGCTCACAGTCTTCATCCCCAGTTTCCAGATGAGGGAACTGAGGCCCAGAGAAGTGAAGTGACTTGCCCAAAGTCACACAGCGGACAAGTGGCAGAGGCGGGATTTGAACCCATGACCTCTGTCTCCAAACCCCGGGCTCTTTCCATCTCTCTTCACTCTCTGGAGGTCATCAGATCAGCATGAATACATGGGCCGGGAATGTGGCTTTTTATCGTTATGTCGTACTCTCCCAAATGCTTAGTACAGAGCTGTGCACGGTAAGCTCTCAGTAAATAAGAATGAAGGAAAACAAAATAATAATAATAATGGCATTTATTAAGCGCTTACCGCAGTGTGGCTCAGTGGAAAGGGCATGGGCTTTGGAGTCAGAGGTCGTGGGTTCAGATCCCGGCTCCGCCAATTGTCAGCTGGGTGACTTTGGGCAAGTCACTTCACTTCTCTGTGCCTCAGTTACCTCATCTGTAAAGTGGGGATGAAGACTGGGAGCCCCCCCCATGGGACAACCTGATCACCTTGTAACCTCCCCAGCGCTTAGAACAGTGCTTTGCACATAGTAAGCGCTTAATAAATGCCATCATTATTATTCTCTGTGCCTCAGCAACCTCCTCTGTAAAATGGGGATGAAGACTGTGAGCCCCCCGTGGGACAACCTGATCACCTTGTAACCTCCCCAGCGCTTAGAGTAGTGCTTGGCACATAGTAAGCGCTTATCAATCAATCAGTCGTATTTATTGAACGCTTACTGTGTGCAGAGCACTGTACTAAGTGCTTGGGAAGTACAAGCTGGCAAATATAGAGATGGTCCCTAGCCAACAGTGGGCTCACAGTCTAGAAATATTGATGGTATTTATTAAGCGCTTACTATGTTTAAAGTATTTATTCCAGTGCTTGGCACATAATAAGCACTTAATAATAATGATGGCATTTATTAAGTGCTTACTATGTGCAAAGCACTGTTCTAAGCGCTGGAATAAATGCCATTATTATTATTATTCATCCCCATTTTCCAGCCGAGGGAACTGAGGCCCAGAGAAGTGAAGTGACTTGCCCAAAGTCACACAGCTGACAATTGGTAGAGCCGGGATTTGAACCCGTGACCTCTGACTCCAGAACCCGGGCTCTTTCCACCGAGCCACGCTGCTTCTCATGGCGTCCTCATCGTCGAGCACCAAATTCTGATATATGCTGCATTCTGCCCTTCACTGGGGTTTGTCGTCACACTCGCCGGGGCTTCTAAGAGGAAAAAACAGAGACTATTTTCTGTCGTCTTTGAGCAGGAAAAGCAAAAAGGACAGAGGGCAGAGCCTCCTCCGCAGGTTTAATCGGAAAAACCTCCCTGGACTCTCGGTGATTTGTTAATGATTGAATATAGGTCAAGGGAACTGAGCTGCTCACTCCACTGAGTGCCCCTGCACTTTTCATTCGTTCATTCATTCATTCAGTCGTATTTATTGAGCGCTTACTGTGTGCAGAGCACCATACTAAGCGCTTGGGAAGTACAAGTTGGCAACATATAGAGCCGGTCCCTATAAACAGTCCAGCAACACTGCTTTAATCAGTCAATCAATCGTATTTATTGAGTGCTTACGGTGTGCAGAGCACTGTACTAAGCGCTTGGGAAGTCCAAGTTGGCAACATATAGAGACGGTCCCTACCCAACAATGGGCTCACAGTCTAAAAGGGGGAGACAGAGAACAAAACCAAACGTACTAACAAAATAAAATAAATAGAATAGATATGTCAAGGTTGCGGGCTTGTGAGACGAGAAGGGTGGTAGTGCCGTCAACAGAGATGGGAAAGACAGGGAGAGGGCAGGGTTTGGGAGGGAAGACAAGGAGTTCAGTCTTGGACATGTTGAGTTTTAGGTGGCGGGCGGACATCCAGATGGAGATGTCCTGTCTTTTGGCCGAACGCCACTTGTTGGAGCACAGACTCGGGCGCTCAGCCTTCCAAAAGTGTTAATAATAATAATAATAATAATGGTGGCATTTATTAAGCGCTTACTATGTGCAACACACTGTTCTAAGCACTGGGGAGGTACAGGGTGATCAGGTGGTCCCACGGAGGGCTCACCGTCTTAATCCCCATTTGACAGATGAGGTCACCGAGGCCCAGAGAAGTGAAGTGACTTGCCCATGGTCACCCAGCTGACAGTTGGCGGAGCCAGGATTTGAACCCCTGACCTCCAACTCCACAGCCCGGGCTCTTCCCGCTGAGCCCCGCTGCTTCTCTAGTGACGTTTTGGGGAGCTTAAATTGGAGGCGCCGCCCCGGAAATCAGCAGCCTCGATTCCACACTTCTTCATATTTATTACTGTATTTATTTATTTTACTTGTACATATCTATTCTATTTTATTTTGTTGGTACGTTTGGTTTTGTTCTCTGTCTCCCCCTTCTACACTGTGAGCCCACTGTTGGGTAGGGACCGTCTCTATATGTTGCCAACTTGGACTTCCCAAGCGCTTAGTACAGTGCTCTGCACACAGTAAGCGCTCAATAAATACGATTGATTGATTGATTGATTCAGTCCTCACATGCATTCAACTGCTAAATTCTGTTGGCCTTTTCTCCACTGGATTTGTTCCTTCCTCTCCCACCAAGCAGCTCCCGCCCTGGTCCAAGCTCTGGTCACATCACCTTCCTCTCCCCCTCTTCCCCCTCTCCATGCCCCCCGCCTTACCTCCTTCCCCTCCCCACAGCACCTGTATATATGTTTGTTCGCATTTATTACTCTATTTATTGATTTATTCTACTTGTACACATCTATTCTATTTATTTTATTTTGTTAATATGTTTGGTTTTGTTCTCTGTCTCCCCCTTCTAGGCTGTGAGCCCAGTGTTGGGTAGGGACCGTCTCTAGATGTTGCCAGCTTGGACTTCCCAAGCGCTTAATACAGTGCTGTGCACACAGTAAGCGCTCAATAAATACGATTGATTGATTGATTGACTGACAATTGTATCAGTCTACAATACAACCGGATGAAGCAGCATGGCCAAGTGGAAAGAGCCCGGGCTTTGGAGTCAGAGGGCATGGGTTCAAATCCCGGCCCCGCCACTTGTCAGCTGGGTGACTTTGGGCAAGTCACTTCAATGAATCAATCAATCAATCAATCAATCGTATTTATTGAGCGCTTACTGTGTGCAGAGCACTGTACTAAGCACTTGGGAAGTACAAGTTGGTAACATAAAGAGACGGTCCCTACCCAACAGCGGGCTCACAGTCTAGAAGGGGGAGACAGAGAACAAAACCAAACATACTAACAAAATAAAATAAATAGAATAGATATGTACAAGTAAAATAAATAAATAAATAGAGTAATAAATCTGTACAAACATATATACATATATACACGTGCTGTGGGGAAGTGAAGGAGGTAAGGTGGGAGGGATGGAGGGGGGAGGAGCGGGGAGGAGAGGGCTATGTGCTTGTCACACAGTAAGCGCTTAATAAATGCCAGCATTATAATAATATGATGGTTATTATATTATTGCCAGCATTTTAATAATATGATTATTATCATATTATTGCAAGCATTATAATAGTATGATGATTATTATATTATATTATTATAATAATAATCAGCCTCCTCACTGGTCACCCCGCCTCCACCCTCTCCCTACTTCGGCCTAAAAACCAAACCCTGCTGCACGAATCATCTTCCTGAAACATCGCTCTCCCGTGGGACAACCCCATCACCTTGTAACCTCCCCAGCGCTTAGAACAGTGCTTGGCACATAGTAAGCGCGTAATAAGTGCCAGCATTATAATAATATGATTATCAGTATATTATTGCCAGCATTATAATAATATGATCATTATTATATTATTGCCAGCATTTTAATAATATGATTATTATCATATTATTGCAAGCATTATAATAGTATGATGATTATTATATTATATTATTATAATAATAATCAGCCTCCTCACTGGTCACCCCGCCTCCACCCTCTCCCTACTTCGGCCTAAAAACCAAACCCTGCTGCACGAATCATCTTCCTGAAACATCCCTCTCCCGTGGGACAACCCCATCACCTTGTAACCTCCCCAGTGCTTAGAACAGTGCTTGGCACATAGTAAGCGCGTAATAAGTGCCAGCATTATAATAATATGATTATCAGTATATTATTGCCAGCATTATAATAATATGATCATTATTATATTATTGCCAGCATTTTAATAATATGATTATTATCATATTATTGCAAGCATTATAATAGTATGATGATTATTATATTATATTATTATAATAATAATCAGCCTCCTCACTGGTCACCCTGCCTCCACCCTCTCCCTACTTCGGCCTAAAAACCAAACCCTGCTGCACGAATCATCTTCCTGAAACATCCCTCTCCCGTGGGACAACCCCATCACCTTGTAACCTCCCCAGCGCTTAGAACAGTTCTTGGCACATAGTAAGCGCTTAATAAGTGCCAGCATTATAATAATATGATTATTAGTATATTATTGCCAGCATTATAATAATGCGATCATTATTATATTATTGCCAGCATTATAATAATATGATTATTATTATATTATTGCCAGCATTATAATAATATGATTATTATTATATTATATTGTTATAATAATAATCAGCCTCCTCACTGGTCACCCCGCCTCCACCCTCTCCCTACTTCAGCCTAAAAACCAAACCCTGCTGAACGAATCATCTTCCTGAAACATCGCTCCCCCGTGGGACAACCCCATCACCTTGTAACCTCCCCAGCGCTTAGAACAGTTACACATAGTAAGCGCTTAATAAATGCCATCATTATTATTGGCGCATAGTAAGCGCTTAATAAATGCCATTATTATTATTATTATCGCTCTGCCTTCGTCGCCCTCTCTCTCCATTCCTCAACTCTTCCAAACTCCTCCAGTGGACGCCCACCCACCTTTACACCAAGTGCTTAGTACAGTGCTCTGCACACAGGAAGCGCTCAATGAGTACGATTGATTGATTTCCATCAAGTAGAGACTCCTTCCTGTCGGTTGCAAGGCTTTCTACGAGCTTTCTCCAACTTTCATATCAGCTCTTTCTCCCCAGTTCTCACTCTGTGCTCCTTCCAAGTTGACTTTTTAGCTCTTAGTGGTAGAAATACTTCCTTCCTTCAAAGCCCTACTGAGCGCTCACCTTCTCCAGGAGGCCTTCCAGGATGGAGCCCCCTTTTTCAATCATTCAATTAGTCAATCAATCGTATTTATTGAGCGCTTACTGTGTGCAGAGCACTGTACTAAGCACTTGGGAAGTACAAGCAAGGAGGAGTTCCTCTCCTCCTCCCTATCCCCCTGCCCTACCTCCTTCCCCTCCCCACAGCACTTGTATATATTTGTACAGATTTATTACTCTATTTGTACATATTTACTACTCTATGTATTTTATTAATGATGCACATATAGCTATAATTCTATTTATTCTGACGGTTTTGACACCTGTCTAGATGTTTTGTTTTGTCATCCGTCTCCCCCCTCTCGACTGTGAGCCCGCTGTTGGGCAGGGACCGTCTCTAGATGTTGCCAACTTGTACTTCCCAAGTGCTTAGTACAGTGCTCTGCACGCAGTAAGCGCTCAATAAATACGATTGAATGAATGAATACACGCAGTAAACACTCAATAAATATGATGGAATGAATGAATGAATGAATAAAAGTCCGCCAGATCTGAGTTCACCTCATCTTCCACACCCTGTTAAAATTCCTTCTCCTCCAGGAAGCTTTTTATGATTAAGTCTCTACAGCCGCATCACAGCAACCCAATCACCAGATTTAGCACGTGTATATTGCGTTCCAGTCCCCAGTACTCATGGCTTGAATATTTTTATAGTATGTACAGCATGCTTTTATTTGTGTATTGCATTTCATCCTGATAGCATTGGTACTATTTCCTGTTTTATCTTCCCCACCCACCCCCCCGCCGCCCTTGTTCCCATAAATTGAAAATCATTTTTGTCTGTCTAGCCACCCTATTAGATTGTACATTCCTGGAATGCAGTGATCATGTAATAATAATAATGATAATAATAATAATGACATTTATTGAGCACTTACTATGTGCAAAGCACTGTTCTAAGCACTGGGGAGGTTACAAAGTGATCAGGTTGTCCCACGGGGGGGCTCACAGTCTTAACCCCCATTTTATTCATTCATTCATTTATTCAATCGTATTTATTGAGCACTTACTGTGTGCAGAGCACTGTACTAAGCGCTTGGGAAGTACAAGTTGGCAACATATAGAGACGGTCCCTACCCAACAGCGGGCTCTCAGTCTAGAAGAATCTAGAGAAGCTGCGTGGCTCAATGGAAAAGCGCACAGGCTTTGGAGCCAGAGGTCATGGGTTCAAATCCCGGCCCTGCCACTTGTCAGCTGTGTGACTTTGGGCAAGTCACTTCACTTCTCTGGGCCTCAGTGACCTCATCTGTAAAATGGGGATTAAGACTGTGAGCTCCCCATGGGACAACGTGATCACCTTGTAACCTCCCCAGTGCTTAGAACAGTGCTTTTAGACTGTGAGCCCACTGTTGGGTAGGTACTGTCTCTGTATGTTGCCAACTTGTACCTCCCAAGTGCTTAGTACAGTGCTCTGTGCACAGTAAGTGCTCAATAAATATGATTGATTGATTGCTTTGCACATAGTAAGCGCTTAATAAATGCCATCATTATTAAGAATCATTTTACAGATGAGGGAACTGAGGCCTGAGAAGGTCACTGAGAAGTGAAGTGACTTGCCCAGAGTCACACAGCTGACAATTGGCAGAGCTGGGATTTGACTTGTACTTCCCAAGCGCTTAGTACAGTGCTCTGCATACAGTAAGCACTCAGTAAGTGCTTGTCCCCCTCTCCACCCCCCCGTCTTACCTCCTTCCCTTCCCCACAGCACCTGTGTATATGTATATATGTTTGTACATATTTATTACTCTATTTATTTTACTTGTACATATCTATTCTTTTTCATTTTGTTAGTATGTTTGGTTTTGTTCTCTGTCTCCCCCTTCTAGACTGTGAGCCCACTGTTGGGTAGGGACCGTCTCTATATGTTGCCAACTTGGACTTCCCAAGCGCTTAGTACAGTGCTCTGCCCACAGTAAGCGCTCAATAAATATGACTGATTGATTGATTGAATAAATACGATTGATTGATTGATTCGAACCCCTGACCTCTGACTCCAAAGCCCGGGCTCTTTTCAGTGAGCCCCGCTGCTTCTCCGTGTGTCCTGCTTCTGCTGTACTCTCCTAAGCGCCTAGTTCTATGTTTCTCACCTGGACTCTCAATAAATGCCATTGAGGAGGAAGATGAAAATGGCTGAATACTAAATGAGTGGATCGGACCATCCAGTACTTAGCCCAAAAGGTCTACGACGTATCTTCGTGCCACCACAAGGAATGAAGTGTGCCTTCCGAAACGGGCTTCGTGTAAACTAGTTATCGAACTCGCCGTCCTGTGGGCACGCGCGATGCCACTCGGCATCTGATTTCTCTGCCCGTCTTCGGCATCCCACGGTCATTTTGGGGGACGCATAGTAGTGACAAGGAGAGTAAAACGCAGACCAAAAGGTGTCGACTCCAGGGGTCTGGGTTAAGAAGATCATTTAAGAAGCAGCGTGGCTTGGAGGAAAGGGCAGGGGCCTGGGAGAGGACCTGGGTTCTAATCCTGCCTTTACCACTCGTCTGCTGTGTGAACTTGAGTCACTTAGCTTCCCTGAGCCTCAGTTTCCTCATCTTCAAGGTGGGGAGTCAATGCCTGTTGTCCCGCCTCAGTTCCCTCATCTGCAAGATGGGGATTCAGTGCCTGTTGTCCCTCCTGCATAGCTTTACTTCTGTTTATTCTGACGACTTGATGCCTGTTCACATGTTTTGTTGTCTGTCTCCCTCTTCTAGACTGCGAGCCCGTTGTTGGGTAGGGACCGTCTCTGTATGTTGCCGGCTTGTACTTTGGCAGAGAAGCAGCGTGGCTCAGTGGAAAGAGCCTGGGCTTTGGAGTCAGAGGTCATGGGTTCGAATCCCGGCTCCGCCACATGTCTGCTGTGTGCCCCTGGGCCAGTCACTTAACTTCTCTGAGCCTGTTACCTCATCTGTAAAATGGGGATTAAGACTGTGAGCCCCCACGTGGGACAACCTGATCACCTTGTATCCCCCCCAGCGCTTAGAGCAGTGCTTGGCACATAGTAAGCGCTTAACAAATGCCATTATTATTATTATTCCCAAGCGCTTAGTCCAGTGCTCTGTACACAGTAAGCGCTCAATAAATATGATTGAATGAATAAATTGTGAGCCCAACATGAATTATACTGTACTACCAGTACAGTATGAGATTGATTGTGATTGACCCCCCCTTGTACCCCTCTCCATCCCCTCTGTCTTACCTCCTTCCCATCCCCACAGCACCTGTATATATGTATATATGTTTGTCCATATTTATTACTCTGTTTATTTATTTTACTTGTACATATCTATTCTATTTATTTTATTTTGTTGATATGTTTGGTTTTGTTCTCTGTCTCCCCCTTCCAGACTGTGAGCCCACTGTTGGGTAGGGACTGTCTCTATATGTTGCCAACTTGTACTTCCCAAGCGCTTAGTCCAGTGCTCTGCACACAGTAAGCGCTCAATAAATACGTTTGATTGATTGATTGATGGATCTATCACTGGCCCCAACATCAAACGGTGCTTTCAATTTAGGGAACCAAAACACAAAGAGGGGGAAGTTATTTTTTTATCCCGTCTGCCTGATTTCTGTTCTCCCCATTCTCCCTCCTACTTAGCGTGTGAGCTCACTGGGGGTCACGACTGTATCCTGTAGGACTGCAGAGAAGCAGCGTGGCTCAGTGGAAAGAGTGCGGGCTTGGGAGTCAGAGGTCATGGGTTCGAATCCCGGCCCCCGCCACCTGTCTGCTGTGTGACTTGGGGTGAATCACTTCACTTCTCTGGGCCTCAGTGACCTCATCTGTAAAATGGAGATTAAGACTGTGGTCCCCATGTGGGACAACGTGATTACCTTGTAACCCCCCCCAGCACTTAGAGCAGTGCTTGGCACATAGTAAGCGCTTAACAAATGCCATCATCATCATTATTATTATTATAATCCGGCTTCATTAACTTGTACCTACCCAAGTGCTTAGTTCAGTGCTCCACACATATAACAAATGCCACCATTCTTATTAAAAGTAGGTTGACCACTGATGCCGCAACCTTTTCATTTGTAACTGTGTTTATTTGGGTGCTCCAATGTTGCTAATAACTTGTTCTTTTTACTTTCTCCCTCAGATTCTCTTTGTGTCCAGATGGGTTTGTATGGACAGTCCTGTCCATTTGTAACTTCATTAAGGTAAGCGCTCAGCGGTCGGAGAGCCTTTCCCTTTGAAAATTATATCCGTAGGTGCCAACTCCGTGAGGGGCGGGGAATCAGCTCCCACAGCTTTTAGAGCTGGACTCTTGGTCTCCTCCATTTCAGATTTCCGACAAGACCCGAGAGTTTCCAGGAAAAGAAGGGAAATAGCCAAAAGAGTGGCTTTTCCGGCTTGGTAGGTCTTTGCCATCGGTCTCCCTCCGGTTTCCCTCCCACCTTAAATCCGCACCCTTGAGATGAAAAGTTGGCACCTACGGTTATGTCTCATGAACACCTTTTAGAGAAAAATCCTCTGTATAAAGAACAGTAATTATGTTTGATTTTTTTTTTAACCACCAATTATCATTTTTATTACCTCCTTAAAATGTGTGAAAGTTGGAAAATGCACACTAACTTAGAATAAAAAAATACTCTGTGCCAATTTATCATTTAGCAGAAAACACTAGGAAGTCCGAGGAATCTCCTTGCTACTTTAAACTCCATTGACCCTTAGGTTTCAACTTGTTGTTGGAAGTGTGATCTGTTGAGCAGTGGTTAATGGCTAAAATGAACTGTTTTTTTTTTATCTCTTGTGATTACAAATTTCGGGCTCAGTCAGGGTGTCAGAGAGAATATTTTACATGCTCATAACCCCATGGACTCCCAAACATTAAAAAGAGGTTCAATTTCTGGGAAAGGCAAAAATATTTTGATTTCTGGACCACTGAAGCGTATCTTCAGTATCTTATTTTACACATTCAAATCAGATGCTTTTTGCTTAGGTTCTAATTAGACCTAAATGACCGAGTTCAGAAATGGAATTTGCGTTTTTTCAATCAATCAATCATTCGTATTTATTGAGCGCTTAAAATGCACTGTACTGCACTTGGGAAGTACACTGTAGAGCACTGTACTGAGCGCTTGGGAAGTACAAGTCGGCAACACATAGAGACAGTCCCTACCCAACAGCGGGCTCACAGTCTAGAAGGGGGAGGCAGAGAACAAAACCAAACATGCTAACAAAATAAAATAAATAGAATAGATATGTACAAGTAAGATAAATAAATAGAGTAATAAGTATGTACAAACGTATATACATATATACAGGTGCTGTGGGGAAGGGAAGGAGGTAATTTTTCTTTTTAATAATAAGAATAATAAAATAATAAGAATTTTTCTTATTCTCATGGTAGTTTTTGCAGCAGCAAAGGGGAAATATTCTTAGTACTGCATTGTTTTGTCATCTGAGGTAAATGCGTTGCACGTCCCAAGCCCGTTGTTGGGTAGGGACCGTCTCTATATGTTGCCGAGTTGTACTTCCCAAGCGCTTAGTACAGTGCTCTGCACATATGATTGAATGAATGAATGTAATTCATCCTGATTTTTTTTCTAGTTAAGTCTAAATTTACATAATCCATAAAATGGAAAACTATGAAATTTGAAGCCCAAGTACTGACCTCATATTCATCTGGACTCTCTTGAAATGCTTAATCAATGGTAGCTTATTGTGTGCTTCTTGTGTGCAGAGCACTGTTTTGAGCGCTTAGGAGTACAAAAGGGTCCTAATCATCATCATCATCATCAATCGTATTTATTGAGCGCTTACTATGTGCAGAACACTGTACTAAGCGCTTGGGAAGTACAAATTGGCAACATATAGAGACAGTCCCTACCCAACAGTGGGCTCACAGTCTAAAAGGGGGAGACAGAGAACAAAACCAAACATACTAACAAAATAAAATAAATAGAATAGATATGTACAAATAAAATAAATAAATAAATAAATAGAGTAAAAAAAATATGTACAAACATATATACATATATACAGATGCTGTGGGGAAGGGAAGGAGGTAAGATGGGGGGGATGGAGAGGGGGACGAGGGGGAGAGCCTTAATATTTTAGGGCACTTAATATACTAGAAGGAAGTTTATATTCTAAGATTGTCTTTTCATCTCACCATTTAAAAATCTCCGTTAAGTTTAAAAACGTAAGGAGAGAGGCAGTTTAGCAGTATTTCTTGAAGGAAGTGGCTAGTCTCTTAGATTCACCTAATTGTTGGATTTGAGGAGGAGGAAGAAAACAGTATTATTATTATTATTAGTAGTAATAGTATTATTTGTGGAAATGAAGTGTAGTGAAGAAGTCTTGGAGGTGGAAGTATAGAATAAAAAGGCGAAAAAAGAAGTTCCACTTGCCTGGAGCCGAGGAAGCAGTCAGGCCGTCATATTTATTGAGTGCTCACTGTGTGCAGGACACTGTACAAAGCACTTGAGAGAGTACAGTATAACAATAAACAGATTCCCTGCCCACAGCGAGCTTACATTTTAGCAGGCTGAAGAGAGCAGGAGGGGTTGGAGACGCAAGTAATCAGTAGAGGAATTTAGGCGGCGGAGGATTCAGAGCAGTCTTCCAAGAGCTTGCGGATGATGATGGCTCCCTTCGTAAACGATGAATTAGTCTTTCTTGGGGTAGTCTCGAATAATAATAATAATGGCGATAACAATGAAAGGTGTGGCTTTGTGAAGCGCTGACCATCCTGCACTAAATGCTGGGCTAAATGCAAAATAATTGGGTCCCACGGTCTAAGTAAGAGGGAGAATGGGTGTGGAACCCCCATTTTGCCGATGAGGGAGAAGTTACCCCATTTTGCTGATGAGGGAGAAATTGAATGACTTGCCCAGCAAGTGGGAGAGCTGGGATTAGAACTCAGGTCTTCCGACTCTCGGGCCCGTGCTCTTTCAACTAGGCCACGCCGCTGCTTCTTCTCGAAGATTTGGGATCAGTCAGTCAGTTATATTTATTGAATATTTACGGTTTGCAATCAATCAATCAATCACTCATATTTATTGAGCGCTTACTATGTGCAGAGCACTGTACTAAGCGCTTGGGAAGTACAAGTTACCTTGTACTTTGCAGATCACTGTATTAGGCGCTTGGGAGAATCCAGTAGAGTTGATACGATCCCCGCCCACGAGGAGCTCAGAGTCTAGAGGAGCTCAGTCAGAGTCTAATAATAATAATAATAATGGCATTTATTAAGCGCTTACTATGTGCAAAGCTCTGTTCTAAGCGCTGGGGAGGTTCCAAGGTGATCAGGTTGTCCCACAGGAGGCTCACGGTCTTAATTCCCATTTTACAGATGAGAGAACTGAGGCACACAGAAGTGAAGTGACTTGCCCAGGGTCACACAGCAGACATGTGGCGGAGCCGGGATTGGAACCCGTGACCTCTGACTCCAAAGCCCGGGCTCTTTCCACTGAGCCACGCTGCTTCTCTAGAGGTAGAAGCAGGCATTAATAATACTAATAATAATAATGGCATTTATTAAGCGCTTACTATGTGCAAAACACTGTTCTAAGCGCTGGGGAGGTTACAAGGTGATCAGGTTAAATAAATAAATTATTTAAATAAATAAATTTACTGATTGGTATGCAAGTTGCTGTGGTGCTGAGGGTGGGCTGGATGTCATGTATTTAAGGCAATGCAGAAGAGAAAGGGAGTAAGGGAAATGATGGCTTAATTGGGAAAGACTTCTTGGGGGAGGTGGGATTTTTAGGAGGACATTGAATATGGGGAGAGTGGTGTTCTATCATGTATAATAATAATAATAATAATAATAATAATGAGGGCATTTGTTAAGCACTTACTATGTGCAAAACACTGTTCTAAGCGCTGGAAGGGAGCTCCAGGCCGGAGGGAGAATGTGGGCAAGGGGTCGGCAGCAAGATAGATTAATTCATTCATTCATTCATTCAGTCGTATTTATTGAGCGCTTACTGTGTGCAGAGCACTGGACTAAGCGCTTGGGAAGTCCAAGTTGGCCACATATAGAGACAGTCCCTACCCAACAGCGGGCTCACAGTCTAGAAGGGGGAGACAGATAACAAAACAAAGCATATAAACCAAATAAAATCAATAGAATAAATATGTACAACTAAAATAAATAGAGTAATAAATATGTACAAACATATATACATATATACAGGTGCCGTGGGGAGGGGAAGGAGGTAAGATAGGTGAGATTGAGGAGTTGGGATTTGAGGAATGAAGCGTGTGGGTTGGCTTGTATTATATCAGCGACTGAGCGCCTTAAAGCCGACGGTAAAGAGTTTCTGTTTGATTTGGAAGTGGATGGACAACCACCGGAGGTTCTTGAGCAGCGGGGAGCTGTGGCCTGAACTTGTCATTAAAGGAAAGTGATCCGGGCAGCAGAATGAAATGAGGACTGGAGTGGGGAGGGAGGCGGGAGGATCAGCAAAGAGGCCGATGCAGTAGTCAAGGTGGAATATAGATGCTTGGAAGAGCGCGGTAGTGGTTTAAATGGAGAGGAAAGCATG
Organism: Tachyglossus aculeatus; assembly: GCF_015852505.1. Classification (NCBI taxonomy): domain Eukaryota; kingdom Metazoa; phylum Chordata; class Mammalia; order Monotremata; family Tachyglossidae; genus Tachyglossus; species Tachyglossus aculeatus. The sequence continues at coordinate 34,809,897 of NC_052070.1, read as the reverse complement.
GATTTTTGCGGTGTTGCGAAGGTAGAACCAACTGGATTGGGTGACTGATTAAATATGTGGGTTGAATCATCATCATCATCAATCGTATTTATTGAGCGCTTACTGTGTGCAGAGCACTGTACTACACGCTTGGGAAGTACAAATTGGCAACATAGACAGTCCCTACCCAACAGTGGGCTCACAGTCTAAAAGGGGGAGACAGAGAACAAAACCAAACATATTAACAAAATAAAATAAATAGATATATACAAGTAAAATAAATAAATAGAGTAACAAATATGTACAAACATATATACATATGTACAGGTGCTGTGGGGAAGGGAAGGAGGTAAGATGAGGGGGGATGGAGAGGGGGGCGAGAGGGAGAGGCTCAGTCTGGGAAGGCCTCCTGGAGGAGGTGAGCTCTCAGCAGGGCCTTGAATGAGAGATTAATCCAGGATAATGCCATGGTTACCGGCCTGTGAGAAAGGGAGGATAGTGATGTTGTCTACAATGATGGGAAAGATAGAGGGAGGACAGTGTTTGGTAGGGAAGATCTCCCTAGTGATTTACAGTTAATCAATCAATCGTATTGAGCACTTACTGTGTGCAGAGCACTGTACTAAGCGCTTGGGAAGTACAAGTTGGCAGCATACCTTACTAGACTGTGAGCCCACTGTTGGGTAGGGGCTGTCTCTATATGTTGCCAACTTGGACTTCCCAAGCGCTTAGTACAGTGCTCTGCACACAGTAAGCGCTCAATAAATACGATTGATTGATTGATTACTGTTTAATCAGCTTCCCATTCTCTTCTGTAAAGTACTTTGAATCCATAAGGTCGTAAGCTCCTTTGGAGCTGGGATTGTCTTTCGTCTCTATTATCTTCCCCCAGGCGTTTAGTACAGTGCTCTCCTCACTCTCCAATAATTCCTCTTGATTGACTGGTAAATGTTGTGTAAAGTAGAAATAGTGGATCAGAAGAGTTTATGGGAGAGGACCAGAAAGGGGCTTTGCTCCAAATCATAGGAAAAAAGGAAGAGCCATCTGAGGAGATAGAGGCAAGAAGGTGAGCCAATAGATTCATTCATTCAGTCGTATTTATTGAGCACTTACTGTGTGCAGAGCACTGTACTAAGTGCTTGGGAAGTACAGGTTGATGGGATGTAGAAATCTTAGGTTGAAGAGTGTTTTTTTTTAAAAAGTGAGTGATCTGCCGTCAAAGATAGTAACCTTGAATTTGATTGTGAAGAGGTCGTGTGACGATATTAAATGTGGCGATTTTAGTAGAAAGAAGGGGATAGGGAACATGTTTACTGATCTCTCAAGGCCCTGCTGAGAGCTCACCTCCTCCAGGAGGCCTTCCCAGACTGAGCCCCTTCCTTCCTCTCCCCCTCGTCCCCCTCTCCATCCCCCCCATCTTACCTCCTTCCCTTCCCCACAGCGCCTGTATATATGTATGTATGTTTGTACATATTTATTACTCTATTTATTTATTTATTTTACTTGTACATATCTATTCTATTTATTTTATTTTGTTAGTATGTTTGGTTGTTTTTTTTTTTTTCTCTGTCTCCCCCTTTTAGACTGTGAGCCCAATGTTGGGTAGGGACTGTCTCTATTTGTTGCCAATTTGTACTTCCCAAGCGCTTAGTACAGTGCTCTGCACATAGTAAGCGCTCAATAAATATGATTGATTGATTGATTGAACTAAACACTGCAGAAGATTTGGGAAGGGAAGCAAGGGTTCCCGACCCTTCAAGCATTAAATGGGAGGCAAATCAAAACAAAAGGTTTTTAGCACAGCTGACAGAAGCAAAGAGTATAAGATGAAAAAGTATACAAAGCTGTATATGTATACGTGTGTGTATGCGTAGACACTTGACTGTCGTGGCCAGGAAATAGCAGGCGGGATAGAATAGTTTACAACACTAAATGGGATTAACCTGTGATGGTTTCATGGAGGAGGTGGGGTTTTTTTTTTAATTTTATTTTGAAAGTGCTCTGAAGGAGAGGAAGGATGTGGTTTGGCAGAGAGAAGGGAAGAGAGGTCATTTGCTCTCCCCCTCTCACCATCCCCACCCCAATATGCTGTGAAGGATGGTTTAGAAGTGAGTCATGTGAATGGGAGAGTGAGCTGGCCTGTCTAACGCGAACAGAGAGCCCAGATTGGGATCCAGTGGGAAATTAATTAAAGAGAAGACAGTTTGTGCAGCATTTGAAAATTCCTGACAGTGAGTTTGCATTGAATGTGCCCAGCAACTGGAACCACTTGGAGACTTCTGGGCGGCAAGGTACCGTGATGGAGAAGCAAGGTGGCTCAGTGGCTAGAGCACAGGGTTGGGAGTCAGAAGGTCGTGGGTTCTAATTCCGGCTCGGCCACGTGTCTGCTGTAGTCATTCATTCATCATCATCATCATCATCAATCGTATTTATTGAGCGCTTACTGTGTGCAGAGCACTGGACTAAGCACTTGGGAAGTACAAATTGGCAACATATAGAGACCGGTCCCTACCCAACAGTGGGCTCACAGTCTAAAAGGAGGAGACAAAACCAAACATACTAACAAAATAAAATAAATAGAATAGATATGTACAAGTAAAATAAATAAATAAATAAATAGAGTAATAAATATGTGCAAACATATATACAGGTGCTGTGGGGAAGGGAAGGAGGTAAGATGGGGGGATGGAGAGGGGGGTGGGGGGAGGGGGAGAATAAATATGAATAAATTCATATTTATTGAGCGCTTACTGTGTGCAGAGCACTGTACTAAGCACTTGGGAAGTCCAAGTTGGCAACATATAGAGACGGTCCCTACCCAACAACGGGCTCAAAGTCTAGAAGGGGGAGACAGAGAACAAAACAAAACATATTAATAAAATAAAATAAAAGTTCAAATCCCAGCTCTGCCAATAGTCAGCTGTGTGACTCTGGGCAAGTCACTTAACTTCTCTGGGCCTCAGTTACCTCATCTGTAAGATGGGGATTAGGACTTTAAGACTGCGAGCCCCCCGTGGGGCAACCTGATTACCTTGCAACCTCCCCAGCGCTCAGAACAGTGCTTTGCACATAGTAAGTGCTTAATAAATGCTGTTATTATTAAATACTGTACCAAAAAAGGAAAGTGGACTTGTGTTTTGATAGATGCCTCTGGTTGCCTCATTCATTCATTCATTCATTCAGTCGAATTTATGGAGCGCTTACTGTGTGCAGAGCACTGCACTAAGCACTTGGGAAGTACAAGCCAAATGAATAAAATGAATCTAGAATGGAAGGAAATCTTGGGTTGATTTTTGTCATTTGTGCTTTTTGTTTTTTCATAATAATTCTAGTTATTGAGGTCCTCATCTCTTTTCCTAGGCACAGCTGATACTAGGACAGGGAAAGAACTGACTGTGTGCAGAGCACTGTACTAAGTGCTTGGGAAGTACAAGCCAAATGAATAAAACGAATCTGGAATGGAAGAAACTCTTGGGTTGATTTTTGTCATTTGTGCTTTTTGTTTTTTCAAAATAATTCTAGATATTGAGGTCCTCATCTCCTTTCCTAGGCACAGCTGATACTAGGACAGGGAAAGAACTGACTGCAGGTTAGTGGAAGCAGAATGGCTTAGTGGATAAAGAACAGGCCTTGGAGCTACCCCGGCTCTGCCGCTCGTCTCCTGTGTGACCTCGGGCAAGCTACTAAACTTTTCTGGGCCTCAGTTACCTCATCTGTAAAATGGGGATGAAGACCGTGAAGTGCCTGGCACATAGTAGGTGCTCAACAAATGCCACCATTATTATTGTCATGATTAGTCATTCAGTCGTATTTATTGAGCACGTACTGTGTGCAGAGCACTGTACTAAGCGCTTGTTTATTAGACCCGGGACCCTTTTTGTAGAGATTGCCCGTACCTGTGGGAACGAGCGTCATCTTGATCCTTATCTGTTGTGGAGGAACAAGATGAGCAGAATCCCTGCAAGCCTTAGTGCCCTGATACCCAGAAGAGAAATACACAGGACCGTTGATTATGCCGATAATCCTAAATGCTTTTATGGCCGGCTAAAGATATTGGCAGGCGAGTTCACCGCGACACAATTCTGAAAAGTACTTCTGGCTCTGTGCTGATTTATGGCAAGCGGGAGAATCTTCAAAAAACAACAAAGCCCTTTTCACTGGTAAAATATCACCTGATCAGACCAGTTTAAAGCAAAATCTGAAGTTGATGTTTAATATTGTTTTAAGTCAGGACTGAATGAATGAATCGTGAAGGATTTTCAGGCTCTTAGATAATAATAATAATAATAATGATGGCATTTATTAAGCGCTTGCTATGTGCAAATCACTTTTCTAAGCGCTGGGGAGGTTACAAGGCGATCAGGTTGTCCCACGGGGGGCTCACAGTCTTCATCCCCATTTTCCAGATGAGGGAACTGAGGCACAGAGAAGTTAAGTGACTTGCCCAAAGTCTCACGGCTGACAATTGCCGGAGTCGGGATTTGAACCCAAGGTGCTCCAGACAAGACCCAAGCTGGAAATCCAACTGTTGCTAAAAGCACCTGCTAGATTTTGTAGGTGCTTCTAAAGTGTCATATATTAAGGACAGCACTATCATGACCCGCAAGGAAAGTTTAACAAAGTTGTGATTGCAACAACTCTCATGACCTCTTAGTTTATTCACAGTACGAAATTGGCTAGAGATTTTAGAGTTTTTATTATGGTTGCAAAAAGTAATTGAAGATTTTGGCCAAAATTAGCTATAATTGAAGAAAAGGTAAGCTTGTTTTGGGCAGGGAATGTGCCTGTTAATTATGTTGTATTCTTCCAAGTGCTTAATATAGTGCTCTGCACGTAGTAAGCACTCAGTAAATATCATTGATTGATTGATTTAGATGCATAAAAGAATATAGCATTAAGATTTATAGACTCTAGTTCATCCCTAGCTTCTTAGGAACCATCGGATTGAAAAGGCATTTGGTCCCATCAGGAGGTGTTAACGAAGCTAGTGAACGTTCTTTAATAATAATAATAATAATAATAATGGCATTTATTAAGCGCTTACTATGTGCAAAGCACTGTTCTAAGTGCTGGGGAAGGTTACAAGGTGACCAGGTTGTCCCACATGGGGCTCACAGTCTTAATCCCCATTTTACAGATGAGGTAACTGAGGCCCAGAGAAGTGAAGTGACTTGCCCAAAGTCACACAGCTGACAAGTGGCGGAGCCGGGATTTGAACCCACGACCTCTGACTCCAAAGCCCATGCTCTTTTCCACTGAGCCACGCTGCTCTCCTTAGAGTTCTTTGCTCCTCAGAGAAATTTTCTCATATCTTTAAATGGTTTTGTGATCTGCTGAGTCCTGTAAATGGTAAAGGTATCTCACCTAATCACGCCATATCCCTAATAAAGTGAATGAGATTTGGGGAAGCATACTTATTTTCTTCCCCCAAGTGATGACATTGGATGATATGCAAAAGTTGTTAACGTGGAACAAAAAAAGGGGCACCGTTCTTTGTCCAACGGTTCTCCGCACCTTTTTCCACTATTGTCCGCAACTGGATTAATTGCAAGTCGGTTCTTCATTGATTCAATCATATTTATTGAGCGCTTACTGTGTGCAGAGCACTGTACTAAGCGCTTGGGAAGTACAAGTCGGCAACATGTGGTTAGCATTTTTGATTGACTGATTGGAGAAGCAGCGTGGCTCAGTGGAAAGAGCTCGGGCTTTGGAGCCAGAGGTCATGGGCTCAAACCCCGGCTCCGCCAGTTGTCAGCTGTGTGACTTTGGGCAAGTCACTTCACTTCTCTGGGCCTCAGTTCCCTCATCTGTAAAATGGGGATGAAGACTGTGAGCCCCCTGAGGGACAGCCCGATCACCTTGTAACCTCCCCAGCGCTTAGAACAGTGCTTTGCACATAGTAAGCGCTTAATAAATGCCATCATCATCATCATTCACTGCTAATCATGAAGGACACATAGACAGTGCTTAGATTCAGTTCATTTTTCATGAATCGCCATCTTCCTCCTCCTCCTCCTCAGTCATCCTCATCCCCAGAAGTTTTAAAAAAGATTCGCAAGGTATTGTTCTATATGCCAGATGGTAGAGATGCATCAGATCATTAGAAGTTGATGACCGTCATGCCGGGTTACCCATCTTCATCCTGATCCTTAGAAAGCTCTGAAATATTATTGTGGGTAAATATCGGCTAACAATCTGGTAAGTTCAGACACCTAGATTTTCCTGAAATACCCAGTCAGACACGAGTAAAACCAAAGCCACCTTTCACTTAAACGCCTTCTCGCAAAGAAAACCTGCTACCTTCTGGAACTTTTAGTAACTTTTACAACTGAGCGTTTTGGGGGGGGTGAAAAAAAAAAAAAAGACAAAAGCACCCTGGGCTGTAAATAGGAAGTGGAACTGAAAAGCAACATTGGGTAAATTTATGAGGCAGCAATGAAAGCAGGTGGAAAGCCCACAGAAATATAGTGTGCTGCATGGAATATGGAAAATAAGGAACAAATGGGGTGTCTAATCTTTGCAATTTAAACACCGTGGCGTTGGACTACATAATCAATCAATCGTATTTATTGAGCGCTTACTACGTGCAGAGCACTGTACTAAGGTTGACTAAGAAAGGGACGAGAGATTAACGTATTTAGGAACCATTGTGTTGTACATTTACTACCGGAGAGCCCATTTAGACCCAGAGCAAGCCGGACTCAGATCTCGCTTTCCTTTTCCTTCTCCTCCAAGGCTTCAGGACATTAAAGAAAGTCTAGAGTTGGAAAATGTAAGGCCGCCAATTCTGGGAGGTCTCTAGTGTTTGATCATCATCATCATCATCATCAATCGTATTTATTGAGCGCTTACTATGTGCAGAGCACTGTACTAAGCTCTTGGGAAGTACAGATTGGCAATCATCAGTGGTATTTGAGTTCTTGCTCTACTAAGCGCCCGGGAGAGTACGATACAACAGGAGTTGGCAGACTCGTTCTCTGCCCGCAGTATGGTTGCCTTTTAAATTGTTAGCGGTCAAAGATCTGAGGGCGGAAAAAGGAGACGACCGCAAACTTCTCTGGGCCTCAGTTTCCTCAGCTGTAAAATGGGGATTGACTGTGAGCCCCCCTTGGGACAACCTGATCGCCTTGTATCTCCCCCAGCGCTTAGACCAGTGCTTTTGCACATAGTAAGCACTTAGACTGTGAGCCCACTGTTGGGTAGGGACTGTCTCTATATGTTGCCGACTTGTACTTCCCAAGCGCTTAGTACAGTGCTCTGCACACAGTAAGTGCTCAATAAATACGATTGATTGATTGATTAAAACTGAATCCCTGCGGTTATATTTTCTATGGAAAACAGAAAAGCTCTTAAAATTCTGATTTGAGGTCTAGAACTCATAAATGACTGCTTTAAAAAAAAGACTCAATCATTGCCAGACAGCATTTTCAGTGGTCTGCATTGTCAGCAGTTTGCAGTAAATAATGTACTGTGCAGAGCACTGTGCTGGGTGCAATAAAGAATTACCAAGGAAATAGAAGACTTAATCAGTGTCCTCGGAATTTAACTTGTAATTGGTAATGATCAAGTTGATAGTGGTAAGAATATTACCAGGAGAAGCAGCCTGGGCTTTGGAGTCAGAGGTCGCGGGTTCAAATCCCGGCTCCGCCAACTGTCAGCTGTGTGACTTTGGGCAAGTTGCTTCCCTTCTCTGGGCCTCAGTGACCTCACCTGGAAAATGGGGATTAAAACTGTGAGCCCCCCGTGGGACAACCTCATCACCTTGTAACCTCCCCAGCGCTTAGAACAGTGCTTTGCATCATCATCATCATCATCAGTCGTATTTATTGAGCGCTTACTATGTGCAGAGCACTGCACTAAGCGCTTGGGAAGTACAAATTGGCAACATATAGAGACAGTCCCTACCCAACAGTGGGCTCACAGTCTAAAAGGGGGAGACAGAGAACAAAACCAAACATACTAGCAAAATAAAATAAATAGAAAAGATATGTACAAGTAAACACATAGTACTTTGCACATAGTAAAATACTTTGCATAGTACTTTGCATAGTACTTTCCACGTAGTAAGTGCTTAATAAATGCCATTATTATTATTATTAATGGGGGAGACAGACATAAGATATAAATAAATAATTTATAAAATAGAATTTAAAGGTCTGTACTTAAGTGCCGTCGAGCTGAAGGCGGGGTGGATATCAAATGCCAAAAGATCACAGATCCAAGCATAAATCTAAGGTATGTATAAGCTAGAAAGCTTCAGGGGTGTCAGGGAAGCAGCGTGGCTCAGTGGAAAGAGCCGGGGCTTTGGAGTCAGAGGTCATGGGTTCAAATCCCGGCTCCGCCGATTGTCAGCCGTGTGACTTTGGACAAGTCACTTCACTTCTCTGATCCTCAGTTACCACAACTGTAAAATGGGGATTAAGACTGTGAGCCCCACGTGGGGCAACCTGATCACCTTGTAACCTCCCCAGCGCTTAGAACAGTGCTTTGCACATAGTAGGCGCTTAATAAATGCCATTATTAGTATTATTAAGGGGAAAAGAACGCGGGCTGCATTAGTAATGTAAGTCAGGTGGTGGATGAAATTTTCAACTTCAGAGTTGAAATCTGTGGCAGTGGAGGGCTGAAATTTCCCGGTTGTTTACTGGAAAAGCAGGTCTTTACAGGTCATCGGAGGAGTTCTTAGTATTAAAATGCCTTGCCTCTTAAAGGGCCTCTCGATGAGTCAGTGGAATCCTCTTCATCATAGGATGGATGTTCTTTCTGAGGGTTGTCTGAAAGGTTTTCTTTATAATGCGAAAGGAGGCCAGGACTGGGTGCCTCTTAATCAATCACTCAGTCGTATCTATTGAGCGCTTACTGTGTGCAGAGCACTGTGCTAAGCGCTTGGGAAGTCCAAGTTGGCAACATCTAGAGACAGTCCCTACCCAACAGTGGGCTCACAGTCTAGGAAGCAAGGTAGTCATCGATATATTAGACTGTGAACCCGTTGTTGGGTAGGGACCGTCTCTATATGTTGCCAACTTGTACTTCCCAAGCACTTAGCACAGTGCTCTGCACACAGTAAGCGCTCAATAAATACGATTGAATGAATGAATTAATGTAGCAGGGATTGGTAGGCAGATTTAGTCTCTATATGTTGCCAACTTGTACTTCCCAAGCGCTTAGTCCAGTGCTCTGCACACAGTAAGCGCTGAATAAATACGATTGAATGAATGAATTAATGTAGCAGGGATTGGTAGGCAGATTTAGTCTCTAGATGTTGCCAACTTGTGCTTCCCAAGCGCTTAGCACAGTGCTCTGCACACAGTAAGCGCTCAATAAATACGATTGATTGATTTAGCTGCCATTCTGCGATATTTAGCTGCCATTTGAGAAGCAGCGTGGCTCAGTGGAAAGAGCCCGGGCTTTGGAGTCAGAGGTCAGGGGTTCAAATCCCGGCTCCGCCAACTGTCAGCTGTGTGACTCTGGGCAAGTCACGTCACTTCTCTGGGCCCCAGTTCCCTCATCTGTAAAATGGGGATTAAAACTGTGAGCCCCCTGTGGGACAACCCGATCACCTTGTAACCTTCCCAGTGCTTAGAACAGTGCTTTGCCCATAGTAAGCGCTTAATAAATGACGTCATTAATTAATTAATTTGGTGATTTGTAGCTGCCAATCTGTGATATTCATGGGGGATTTGTTAGAACAGGCCCCAGGAATGAGGTGGAACCGCGAATGCCACCCGTTCCCAATGACAGGTATATTTAAAGCTGTAGAAAGTGCTACGACTCGCAGCTATCTGGGTTTTTTGGGGGTGAGGGTAGGGATGCCCAGGCAGCCCCTAATGAGGAACAACCAGCAAACGGGCGGAGGACCAGGCCGGGGCCCAACCGAAACCCCATGAATGCCGAGGGACTGCTGGGCTAGAGAGGCAGGGTTGCTGGGGAGGGATTTCATCATCATCAATCGTATTTATTGAGCGCTTACTATGTGCAGAGCACTGTACTAAGCGCTTGGGAAGTACAAATTGGCAACATATAGAGACAGTCATCATCATCAATCGTATTTATTGAGCGCTTACTATGTGCAGAGCACTGTACTAAGTGCTTGGGAAGTACAAATTGGCAACGTATAGCGACAGTCATCATCATCAATCGTATTTATTGAGCGCTTACTATGTGCAGAGCACTGTACTAAGCGCTTGGGAAGTACAAATTGGCAACATATAGAGACAGTCCCTACCCAACAGTGGGCTCACAGTCTAAAAGACTAAAAGACAGTCTAAAAGGGATTTGTGGCCAGAGGGCTGCTTTCGCTTCTGAGGAGCTCTGGAGTCTTATTGTCCTGGGTCCCTTAGTGCTCATGGAGGCCGCCCTCCATATTCATTCTTTCATTCATTCAATCGTATGTATTGAGCGCTTACTGTGTGCAGAGCACTGGACTAAGCACTTGGGAAGTCCAAGTCGGCAACATCTAGAGACGGTCCCTACCCAACAGCGGGCTCACAGTCTTGAAGGGGGACACAGAGAACAAAACAAAACGTATTAACACAATAAAATAAACCTGTACAAGTAAAATAAATAGAGTGATAAATACGTACAAACATATATGCATATCTACAGGTGCTGTGGGGAAGGGAAGGAGGAAACATATATACAGGTGCTGTGGGGAAGGGAAGGAGGTAAGGTGGGGGGAGAAGGGGGAGAGGAAGGAGGAGGCTTAGTCTGGGAAGGCCTCCTGGAGGAGGTGAGCTGTCAGTAGGGCCTTGAAGGGAGGAAGAGAGCTAGCTTGGCGGATGGGCGGAGGGAGGGCATTCCGGGCCAGGGGGAGGACGTGGGCCGGGGGTCGATGGCAGGACGGGCGAGAACGAGGCCTAACGGTGAGGAGATTAGCGGCGGAGGAGCGGAGGGTGCGGGCTGGGCTGGAGAAGGACAGAAGGCAGGTGAGGTAGGAGGGGGCGAGGGGATGGATGGACAGCCTGGAAGCCCAGGGGGAGGAGTTTCTGCCTGACGCGTAAGTTTCTGCCTGATGTGTACGCTCCATACGCTCCCCCTGGGCAGCAGCAGAAAGGTTTGACCACAGAGGGAGGTGGACAGGATGTCTCCCTAAACTGTAAGCTCCTTGAAGACAGGGAGCAGGACCAGTCAGTTGTATTTATTGAGCACTTACTGTGTTCAGAGTGTGAAGCGCTTGGGAGAGAACAGTAGAACAGACACATTCTCTGCCCATTCATTCATTCATCCATCCATCCATCCATTCATTCATTCATTCATTCATGATAATCAATCAATCAATCGTATTTATTGAGCACTTACTGTGTGCAGAGCACTGCACTAAGAGCTTGGGAAGTACAAGTTGGCAACATATAGAAACGGTTCCTACCCAACAGTGGGCTCACAGTCTAGAAGGCTGTGAAGCAGCATGGCTCAGTGGAAAGTGCCCGGGCTTTGGAGTCAGAGGTCGTGGGTTCAAATCTCGGCTCCGCCACTTGTCAGCTGTGTGACTTTGGGCAAGTCACTTCAGTACCTCATCTGTAAAATGGGGATTAAGACTGTAAGCCCCACATTGGACAACTTGATCACCTTGTAACCTCCCCGGTGCTTAGAACAGTGCTTTGCACATAGTAAGCGCTTAATAAATGCCATTATTATTATTATTCATTTAATCATTTACTGAGCGCTTACTGTGTGCAGAGCACTGTACTAAGTGCTTGGGAAGTACAATGCGCTTACCATCCGGAAGGGGAGATCAGCGTTAATATAAATAAATAAAATTACAGATGCATACATGGGTACTATGGGGCTGGGAGAGGGGATGAATAAAGGGAGCAAGGCAAGGCGATGCAGAGGGGAGTGGGAGAAGAGGAAAGGAGGGCTTAGTCTTGTCGGAGATCAATTAGTCGTATTTATTGAGCGCTTACTGTGTGCAGAGCACTGTACTAAGCGCTTGGGAAGTACAAGTTGGCAACATATAGAGACGGCCCCTACCCAACAGTGGGCTCACAGTCTAGAAGATGTGCCTTCAATAATATGATGGCATTTATTGAGCGCTTACTATGTGCAAAGCACTGTACTAAGCGCTGGGGCTTTGAAGGTGGGGAGAATAATTGTCCATTGGTTATGAAGAGGGAGGATGTTCCAGGCTAGGGGCAGGTCGTGGGCGAGAGGGCGGCGTCGAGATGGACTACCAATTCTATTGCATCATGCCCTCCTAAAGGCTTAGTACAGTCCTCGACAAACAGTGGTGCTCAGTCAATACCGTTGATTTTTCAAATCAAATGGAGCCTCAAGAGACCCTCAAAGAGTCCCATCAGCAACTTGGGAGGGGTCCTGGTAGCTCAGATAATAATAATAATAATAATAATAATAATAATAATAATAATAATAATAATAATAATGATGGCTTTTATTAAGCGCTTACTATGTGCAAAGCACTGTTCTAAGCGCTGGGGAGGTTACAAGGTGATCAGGTTGTCAATCAGTCAATCAATCGTATTTATTGAGCGCTTACTGTGTGCAGAGCTTCCACTTGGGGCTCACAGTCTTAATCCCCATTTTGCAGATGAGGGAACTGAGGCCCAGAGAATTTGAGTGACTTGCCCAAAGTCACACAGCTGACAAGTGGCGGAGCCGGGATTTGAACCCATAACCTCTGACTCCAAAGCCCAGGCTCTTTCCAATGAGCCACACTGCTTCTCCTAATGATGGCATTTATTAAGCACTTACGACGTGCAAAACACTGTTCTAAGCACTGGGGAGGTTACAAGGTGATCAGGTTGGCCCACGGGGGGCTCACAGTCTTAATCCCCATTTTACAGATGAGGTAACTGAGGTGCAGAGAAGTGAAGTGACTTGCCCAAAGTCACACGGCTGACAATTGGCAGAGCCGGGATTTGAACCCGTGACCTCTGACTCCAAAGCCCGGGCTCCTTTCCAGTGGGCCACGCTGCTTATCCACAAAATTATAAGCCCTAGAATTGTTGAATGACAGCACTGTAGTTGATGACAAATCTGTTTAGGAATATGCATTTGTGCATTCATTCCTGCATAAAATTCCTTCAGTGGTCTAATCAATCAATCGTATTTATTGAGCGCTTACTGTGTGCAGAGCACTGTACTGAGCGCTTGGGAGATCTTGGCCAAAAATGTTCCTGTACATGTCCAGTTAGATTTCTGTAACGAACTCAATCTTTCCCCTCCAGGTTTAACTCAGGCCTGCCCTCACTTTGGAACTCCTAGATTTGGGAATATTGGATTTTTTGAGAAGCAGGGGTTCTGTCCTTGTTCATGCAAGACCCGGCTTTATCGCCTGAAGGAGAAATCCTTGAGGACTAAAAGGAAACCCGCTAATGTTGGAAGTTTCTGTTTTTGTGAGCAGTGCGGTAAAACGGCGTGCAGAGTTTGGGCGAGGGGGCTTGTCAGGCAGTAATTGTAGTTATTGGGCGCTTTCTGTGTGCTTAGCACTGTACTACACGCATGGGAAAGTACAGTGTAATAATATACAACAGACACATACAGACACCTGTATATATGTATATATACCTGTATATATGTATATATATTTGTACGTATTTATTACTGTATTTTATTTGTACATATTCTATTTATTTTATTTTGTTAATATGCTTTGTTTTGTTCTCTGTCTCCCCCTTCTAGACTGTGAGCCCACTGTTGCGTAGGGACCGTCTCTATGTGTTGCCAACTTGGACTTCCCAAGCGCTTAGTCCAGTGCTCTGCATACAGTAAGCGCTCAATAAATACGATTGATTGATTGATTGATTGTTGAGCGCTCAATAAATACGATTGATTGATTGTTGCGTAGGGACCGTCTCTATATGTTGCCATCTTGGACTTCCCAAGCGCTTAGTCCAGTGCTTTGCACACAGTAAGTGCTCAATAAATACGATTGATTGATTGATTGATTGATTGTTGCGTAGGGACCGTCTCTATATGTTGCCAACTTGGACGTCCCAAGTGCTTAGTCCAGTGCTCTGCACACAGTAAGCGCTCAATAAATGAGATTGATGGATTGATTGATTGATTGTTGCGTAGGGACTGTCTCTATATGTTGCCAACTTGGACTTCCCAAGCGCTTAGTCCAGTGCTCTGCACACAGTAAGCGCTCAATAAATGCGATTGAATGAATGAATGAAGGAACACATTTCCTGCCCACAATGAGCTTACAGTCTAGAAAGGGAGACGGACATTGACATAAATGAATAAATTACAGGTATATAGGGGGGTGAATAAAGGGAGCGAGTCAAGGTGACGCAGGAGGGAGTTGAAGGAAAGGAAAAGCGGGCTTAGTCGGGGAAGACCTCTTGGAGATGTGCTATTTGCACAATAAATAATAAAGAAATAAATAGTAAATTAAATACTAAATTCAGTAAATGCTATTGAATGAATGAATAAATTTGTTAAGCGCTTACTGTGTGCAGAACACTACTAAGCACTTGGGAAGTACAAGTCAGCAACATATAGAGACGGTCCCTATGCAACAGCGGGCTCACAGTTGCCATCAGTATTATTATTATTATTATTATTATTATTATTATTATTATTATCATTATTATTATTATGTCTCTGAAGTGGGGGGAGGGTTTGTACTTCAACCTGGAAAGAGCCCAGGCTTTGGAGTCAGCGGTCATGGGTTCGATTTCCGGCTCCACCACGTGTCTGCTGTGTGACACTGGGCAAGTCACTTCGCTTCTCTGCACCTCAGTCCCCTCATCTGTAAAATGGGGATGAAGACTGTGAGCCCCCCGTGGGACACCCTGATCACCTTGTATCCCCCCAGCGCTTAGAACAGTGCTCTGCACATAGGAAGCGCTTAACCAACGCCATCACCATCATCATCATACTTGGAATCCGGGTCCTTCAGCTGAGTTGCCCATCCGCCAAGCTAGCTCTCTTCCTCCCTTCAAGGCCCTACTGAGAGCTCACCTCCTCCAGGAGGCCTTCCCAGACTGAGCCCCTTCCTTCCTCTCCCCCTCGTCCCCCTCTCCATCCCCCCCATCTTACCTCCTTCCCTTCCCCACAGCACCTGTATATATGGATATATGTTTGTACAGATTTATTACTCTATTTTACTTGTACATATCTATTCTATTTATTTTATTTTGTTAGTATGTTTGGTTTTGTTCTCTGTCTCCCCCTTTTAGACTGTGAGCCCACTGTTGGGTAGGGACTGTCTCTATATGTTGCCAATTTGTACTTCCCAAGCGCTTAGTTCAGTGCTCTGCGCATAGTAAGCGCTCAATAAATACGATTGATGATGATGATGATGAGTTCAGGCAACCTTTTGTTCGTGTCTTTGTGGGTCAGATCCCAGCCTTTGCTTTCCCAAGCCTCAACTCTTTTCGCTCCAGTCCCCCGGCATTTCCTCTTCTCTCAGCGTGGTCTGGAATTTCCTCCTAATTCCTTTTCTCTGATTCCCTAATTTGGCCCTGCTTTTCCTGTTCACCCAGCCTTAGTTTCTCTTCCTCCCACCTGCCCAGTCCCCACTTCCTTACTCCTCCAGAGCCCTCCCTATTTTACAGTCACTCTTTACCTGACTGCCTTCCCCTCTCGGGCTTCGTTTCCCCAACGGCTGCCCCGGGAAGATTTTTAGCGGGAGAGCGTGACCGTCATAAAAGGTTTTTAAAGGCTCAAATTTTGAGGTTAATACCCCGCCGTACTCTAAGAGTGTGCGTTTGCAGCCTGAGAGACGGGAGTGATTTCTCCCCCACACGCCCCATTTAACTGGGTAGGTCGTATTTTCCCAAAATCATCATCATCATCATCATCAATTGTATTTATTGAGCGCTTACGATGTGCAGAGCACTGGACTAAGCGCTTGGGAAGTCCAAATTGGCAACATATAGAGACGGTCCCTACCCAACAGTGGGCTCACAGTCTGAAAGGGGGAGACAGAGAACAAAACCAAACATACTAACAAAATAAAATAAATAGATATGCACAAATAAAATAAATAAATAGAGTAATAAATATGTACAAACATATATACAGGTGCTGTGGGGGGGATGGAGAGGGGGACGAGGGGGAGAGGAAGGAAGGGGCTCAGTCTGGGAAATCTGGCACAGAGAGTCACTCGAACACATGCGCTCTGCATCGGGGCCTGTGGTAAGCCAAAGTTACCCTTGTTGTGAAGAAGAGAAAGTTGAGGAAAAAAACAGATTGGAAATGTTGATCCCTTAAATATTCTGCGTGGTCATTAACGTACTCCATCTTTTCCCTCCAGATTTAACTCAGGCTTTCCCTCCCTTTGGCACTCCTAGATTTGTGAATGTTGGATATTTTGCGACGCGGGGGTTCTTTCCTTGATACTGAGTAAGGAGTCTGTTTGCCTTCAGGATGACCTCAGAACTGGAGAGCAGCCTAACATCCATGGACTGGTTACCACAGCTCACCATGAGGGCGGCCATCCAGAAATCCGACGCCACCCAAAATGCCCACGGACCCGGGGCTTCCAAGAAGAACGCGCTCCTCGACCCGAACACCACGCTGGACCAGGAGGAAGTACAGCAGCACAAAGACGGGAAGCCACCCTACAGTTACGCCAGCCTCATTACGTTCGCGATTAATAGCTCACCCAAAAAGAAAATGACTTTAAGTGAGATTTACCAGTGGATCTGCGATAACTTCCCGTACTATCGAGAGGCTGGCAGTGGTTGGAAGGTAAGACGGCTTCCGTGTTTTTTTCCGCTTTCCCGTTTTGATGATGATGACGGCGTTTATTAAGCGCCTACTGTGTGCAAAAGCACTGTTCTAAGCGCCGGGGTAGGTACAAGGTAATCAAGTTGTCCCACGTGGGGCTCGCAGACTTAATCCCCATTTTCCAGCTGAGGGAACTGAGGTCCAGAGAAGTGAAGTGACTTGCCCAAAGTCCCACAGCTGACAAGTGGCGGAGCCGGGATTTGAACCCATGACCTCTGACTCCAAAGCCCGAGCTCTTTCCACTGAGCCACGCTGCTTCTCTGACAGTGAGGAGTGATTTGTAAAAGAGGAAGCAGTTTTTCCTTAATGTAGTGTGAAAATAGTTTTTCCACTGATACCTATGGCTGTAGTAATGAAATCTGAAAAGTTATTCCTTGACTTCACTTTGATAATAATAATAATGGCGTTTATTAAGCGCTTACTGTGTGCAAAGCACTGTTCTTAGCCCTGGGGAGGTTACAGGGTGATCGGGTTGTCCCACGCGGGGCTCGCAGTCTTCATCCCCATTTTACAGATGAGGTAACTGAGGCACAGAGAAGTGAAGTGACTTGCCCAAAGTCACACAGCTGACAATCGGCAGAGCCGGGATTTGAACCCCTGACTTCTGACCCCAAAGCCCGGGCTCTTTCCACTGAGCCACGCTGCTCCTGCTGTTATTGTTCTACATTTTGTCCCCTTTCTGACTCAATTTTGCATCCTTTTTATCGCCATTCCTTATTTTTGTTGATTCTTGTTCCTTCCCCGACCTTATTTTTCTCCCCTCACCTTCCATCTTCTTTTTCCTTGTCTTGTATTTTTATCCTCCTTTTTTTGTTAGAGAAGCAGCGTGGCTCCGTGGAAAGAGCTTGGGAGCTTGAGAAGGTCCTGGGTTCTAATCCCAGCTCCACCACATGTCTGCTGTGTGACCTCGGGCAAGTCACTTACCTTCTCTGAGCCTCAGTTACCTCATCTGTAAAATGGGGATTAAGACTGTGAGTCGCACGTGGGACAACCTGATCACCTTGTATCCCCCCCAGCGCTTAGAACAGTGCTTTGCACATAAAGCTTAACAAATGCCATTATTATTATTTGGAAAGGGTGTTTTTGTTGAAAAGGTGGCTTTTTTGTAGCACGTATTTAAAATGAAACTAAAAAAAAGTATTTAGAATGAACGGATATTTTTATGATGAAAAAGTAGCAGGGATTCCTGGTTTTTAAATAGAAAATTCCACTTCTGTATAAATACAAAAATGTGGAGCCCATTAAAGTGAGGACAGGAATGCAGTTTGCACTTATCTACTCATCTTCAACTACTCAAGAAACAGCCCAGGTGAGTGTATATCATCATCATCATCAATCGTATTTATTGAGCGCTTACTATGTGCAGAGCACTGTACTAAGCGCTTGGGAAGTACAAATTGGCAACATATAGAGACAGTCCCTACCCAACAGTGGGCTCACAGTCTAAAAGTCCCAAGGGAGTATATCCAAGGGAGTCGTCAAGTGACTTTTTTTCTTTTCTTTGAGGCTGAAGCAGTTATGCCTCTCAAAGGACTTAATTTTATAAACATTATGTGCTATTTTTAATGTATTTCATATGGCCTAGGCTGGGAAAAGAGAACGCATGAAGACCCTGGGGTCCTCTTCAGTTGCTCTCCAGAGACAGTAATAATAATAATAATAATAATAATAATAATAATGATGGCATTTGTAAATGCTTTCTAGACTGTGAGCCCACTGTTGGGTAGGGACTGTCTCTATATGTTGCCAACTTGTACTTCCCAAGCGCTTAGTACAGTGCTCTGCACACAGTAAGCGCTCAATAAATACGATTGATTGATTGAGGTGTCAAGCACTGTTTTAAGCAGTGGGATAGATACAAGCTAATCAGGTTGGAAACAGGCCCTGGCCCACGTGGGGCTCATACTCTTAATACCCATTTTAGGGATCATCATCATCGTCATCAATTGTATTTATTGAGCACTTACTATGTGCAGAGCACTGTACTATGTGCTTGGGAAGTACAAATTGGCATCACATAGAGACAGTCCCTACCCAGCAGTGGGCTCACAGTCTAAAATGATGAGGCACAGAGAAGTGAAGTGACTTGCCCACGGTCGCCCAGCAGACGTGTGGCGAAGCCGGGATTAGAACCGAGATCCTTCTGGGGCCCGGGCTCTGTCCACTAGGCCTCGCTGCTTCTCTGTTGTACTTCCCAAGCGCTTAGTACAGTGCTCTGCACACAGTAAGCGCTCAATAAATACGATTGATTGATTGATTAGGACAAGACAGTAAGGCAAGAAGGGTCAAAGCTCTGGTCGTTTTGATGCCATGCCCATTCTGTAGAAACCTTTATCGGTTGGGCCAAGACCCCAGTTATAATAATAATAATAATAATAATAATAATAATAATGTCATTTATTAAGCGCTTACTATGTGCAAAGCACTGTTCTAAGCGCTGGGCACTGTTCTAAGCCCAGTTGAGGCAGGACCCTCTGAAATCTATTCAGGTTTGGACAAACTCAGGCACCACCCCCCCCAATTATTTTGGTTCATTCATTCATTCAGTCGTATTTATTGAGCACTTACTGTGTGCAGAGCACTGTCCTAAGCGCTTGGGAAGTCCAAGTTGGCAACATATAGCGACGGTCCCCACCCAACAGCGGGCTCACAGTCTAGTCTTGGTTGGGGACTTGCCATCAGGTAGTTAGGACCCCCATTGTTTTCATGCACGAACCCACTGGGCATCTGGTCCACCCGGAAAAATCCAGCCCAGGCAGGGCTTCGATCCGCCGTCGACCCCCGGCCCGCGTCCTCCCCCTGGCCCGGAATGGCCTCCCTCCGCCCATCCGGCAAACTATCTCTCTTCCTCCCTTCAAAGCCCTACTGAGAGCTCACCTCCTCCAGGAAGCCTTCCCACACTCAGCCCCCTTTTTCCTCTCCTCCCCCCCATCCCCCCCGCCTTGCCTCCTTCCCCTCCCCACAGCACCTGTCTATATGTTTGTATATTGTATGTTGCCAACTTGTACTTCCCAAGCGCTTAGTACAGTCCTACTGAGAGCTCACCTCCTCCAGAAGGCCTTCCCAGACTGAGCCTCCTCCTTCCTCTCCCCCTCCTCCCCCCACCTTACCTCCTTCCCCTCCCCACAGCACCTGTAAATATGTATATATGTTTGTACGTATTTATTACTCTATTTTATTTGTACATACTTATTCTATTTATTTTATTTTGTTTATATGTTTGGTTTTGTTCTCTCTCTCCCCCTTCTAGACTGTGAGCCCACTGTTGGGTAGGGACCGTCTCTATATGTTGCCAACTTGTACTTCCCAAGCACTTAGTACAGTGCTCTGCACACAGTAAGCACTCAATAGTACTTCCCAAGCGCTTAGTACAGTGCTGTGCACACGGTAAGCGCCCAATAAATACGATTGAATGAATAATTCATTCATTCATTCATTCAGTCGTATTTATTGAGCGCTTACTGTGTGCAGAGCACTGTACTAAGCGCTTGGGAAGTACAAGTTGGCAACACCTAGAGACGGTCCCTACCCAACAGTGGGCTCACAGTCTAAAAGGGGGAGGCAGAGAACAAAACCAAACATATTAGCAAAATAAAATAAATAGAATAAATATGCACAATATGCACATTCATTCATTCATTCAATCATATCTCTTGAGCGCTTACTGTGTGCAGAGAACTGTACTAAGCATTTGGGAAGTCCAAGTATGGCATCTGTTAAGTGCTTACTATGTGCCAAGCACTGTTCTAAGCACTGGGGAGGTTAGAAGGTGATCGATCAGGTTGTCCCACGGGGGGCTCACAGTCTTAATCCCCATTTTCCAGATGAGGTAACTGAGGCACAGAGAAGTTAAGTGACTTGCCCAAAGTCACACAGCTGGCAATTGGCTGAGTCAGGATTTGAACCCATGACCTCTGTATCCAAAGCCCGTGCCCTTTCCACTGAGCCACGCTGCTTCTCTTAATTCTTAATCTTTATACATCCTCCTCAACCCCGTAGCCCTACTGCACTTCCGAAGATGTCCATACATTTATTTATTTCTATTAATGTCGGTTTCCCCCTCCAGACTATAAGCTCGTTTTGGGCAGGGAACAATAATAATGATGGCATTTGTTAAGCGCTTACTATGTGCAAAGCACTGTTCTAAGCGCTGGGGGGGATACAGTGTGATCAAGTTGTCCCACGTGGGGCTCACAGTCTTAATCCCCATTTTTACAGATGAGGAAACTGAGACTCAGAGAAGTTAAGTGACTTGCCCAAGGTCACACAGCAGGCTTGCGGTGGAGCCGGGATTCAAACCCACGACCTCTGACTCCAAAGCCCGGGCTCTTTCCACTGAGCCACACTGCTTGTCCGAATGTGTCTGTTGTATTGTACATTGTAGGGACCGTCTCTATATGTTGCCAACTTGTACTTCCCAAGAGCTTAGTACAGTGCTCTGCACACAGTAAGCGCTCAATAAATACGATTGACTGAATGACTGAATGAATTGAGAATGTCCTGTGTATTGAGAAGCAGCGTGGCTCAGTGGAAAGAGCCCGGGCTTGGGAGTCCGAGGTCATGGGTTCTAATCCCCGCTCTGCCGCTTGTCAGCTGTGGGACCTCGGGCAAGTCACTTCACTTCTCTGGGCCTCAGTTCCCTCATCTGGAAAATGGGGATGAAGACTGTGAGCCCCCCGTGGGACAACTTGATCACCCTGTATCCTCCCCAGTGCTTAGAACAGTGCTTGGCACATAGTAAGCGCTTAGCAAGTGCCATCATTATTATTATTGTTATTATTATTACTCTCTCAAGCGCGTAGTGCAGTAAGGGCTCAGTAAATGCGATCAATCAATCAATCGTATTTATTGAGCACTTACCGTGTGCAGAGCACTGTACTAAGCGCTTGGGAAGTACAAGTTGGCAACATATACAGTCCCTACCCAACAGTGGGCACGATCGATTGATTAATACGCTTCGCCTCATCAGAGCAGTATGGTTGGGGCTGCCTTTGGCAGTGAAACCTTCCCAAGTCTTTTGGCGCCCAATAAGTCCTCCAAAGTCCCAGACTAGCTTGTATCCCGCCAATTCAGACCCATCTTTTAGACTGTGAGCCCACTGTTGGGTAGGGACTGTCTCTATATGTTGCCATCTTGTACTTCCCAAGCGCTTAGTCCAGTGCTCTGCACACAGTAAGCGCTCAATAAATACGATTGATTGATTGATTGATCTTTTCCTCTTCAAGTACTGTCAGTTCGGATTATCAATTAAACCTCTCCCATCTGCCTGAGTGGACCTATCTTCTGATACTAGTGTGTGATCCAAAGTCACACGCTTCCCCTGTCGGGCCTCCTTTCCGCCTCCATTGTGGCTTGGAAGCCCTTGGGGTTTTTTTGTGTTATTTTTTTTTTAAATGGCATTTGTTATATGTTGCCAACTTGTACTTCCCAAGTGCTTAGTACAGTGCTGTGCACACAGTAAGCGCTCAGTAAATACGATTGATTGATTCAGTGCTTACTCTGTTCCAGGCAGCTCTGCTAAGCGCTGGGGTAAATACAGGGTAATCATGTTGGCCACAGTCCCTGTCCCACGGGGGGCTCACAGTCTTAATCCCCATTTTACAGATGAGGGAACGGAATCAATCAATCAATCAATCGTATTTATTGAGCGCTTAGTGTGTGCAGAGCACTGGACTAAGCGCTTGGGAAGCGCAAGTTGGCAACACATAGAGACAGTCCCTACCCAACAGCGGGCTCACAGTCTAGAAGGGGGAGACCGAGAACAAAACCAAACATAGTAACAAAATAAAATAAATAGAATAGATATGTACAAGTAAGATAAATAAATTAATAGAGTAATAAATATGTACAAACATATATACATATATACAGGTGCTGTGGGGAAGGGAAGGAGGTAAGATGGGGGGGGATGGAGAGGGGGACGAGGGGGAACTGAAGCACAGAGAAATTGCGCCTTGCCCCAGGTCACACAGCAGACAAGTAGAGGAGCTTGAATTAGAACCCAGGTCCTTCTGTCAGGCCCAAGCTCTGTCCATTAGGCCACACTGCTTGTCATTCATTCATTCATCCATTCGATCATATTTATTGAACGCTTACTGTGTGCAGAGCACTGGACTAAGTGCTTGGGAAGTCTAAGTTGGCAACATATAGAGACGGTCCCTGCCCAACATTCATTCATTCCTTCGATCGTCTTTATTGAGCGCTTACTGTGTGCAGAGCACTGGACTAAGCGCTTGGGAAGTCCAAGTTGGCAACATATAGGGACGGTCCCTTCCCAACATTCATTCATTCAATCGTATTTATTGAGCGCTTACTGTGTGCAGAGCACTGGACTAAGCACTTGGAAAGTCCAAGTTGGCAACATATAGAGACGGTCCCTGCCCAACATTCATTCATTCCTTCGATCGTATTTATTGAGCGCTTACTGGGTGCCGAGCACTGGACTAAGCGCTTGGGAAGTCCAAGTTGGCAACATATAGAGACGGTCCCGACCCAACAGCGGGCTCACAGTCTATGATGTCAGCCAGATCCCACCCGAACCCTAAAATGCATTTGGGAAGTGGTGAGTAGCCCTTTTTAGGTGTGATGTGAATGTAGGGATTGGGACTGGAGGGGACTAGAAAGAGGCTGGGGGAAAAGGAGACGGAAAAGAAGCAGCGTGGCTCAGTGGAAAAGAGCCCGGGCTTTGGAGTCAGAGGTCATGGGTTCAAATCCTGGCTCCGCCACTCGTCAGCTGTGTGACTTTGGGCAAGTCACTTCACTTCTCTGGGCCTCAGTTCCCTCATCTGGAAAATCAATCAGTCAATCAATCGTATTTATTGAGCGCTTACTGTGTGCAGAGCACTGGACTAAGCACTTGGGAAGTACAAATTGGCAACATATAGAGACAGTCACTACCCAACAGTGGGCTCACAGTCTAAATGGGGGAGGCATACATACATACATATATATATATGTGTGTATATACGGAGAAGCAGCGTGGCTCAGTGGAAAGAGCCCGGGCTTTGGAGTCAGAGGTCATGGGTTCGAATGCCGGCTCCACCACAAGTCTGCTGTGTAACCTTGGGCAAGTCACTTAACTTCTCTGAGCCTCAGCTACCTCATCTGTAAAATGGGGATTAAGATTGTGAGCCCCACGTGGGACAACCTGATCACCTTATATCCTCCCTAGCGCTTAGTACAGTGCTTTGCACATAGTAAGCGCTTAACAAATGCCATTATTATTACACATATACAGGTACAGTATATATACAGTACAGTGCCTGGGACATAGTAGGTGCTTAACAAATACCATAATTATAAATTATCATTATTACTAACCACTGGGGTGGAGACTATAAGCTCATTGTGGGCAGGGACCTATCTACCTGTCCACATGTTTGGTTTTCTTGTCTGTCTGATCACCTTGTAACCTCCCCAGCGCTTAGAACAGTGCTTTGCACATAGTAAGCGCTTAATAAATGCCAATATAAAAGAAGAGGATGGTAGAGGTTGAGGCTGTTCTTAATCCAAGTTTTCATGGAATCCTCGAGCTAGAAGAAGCATCCGCATCACCAGATCCGGCCAGCCCCCTTACCTCTAATCGGGTGTACGCCAATCCTCCAAGGAGCTGGGCTGTGGCTTCTGTTTTTAATGATCTTCACAGTTAGGGATCAATCAATCAATCAATCGTATTTATTGAGCGCTTACTGTGTGCAGAGCACTGGACTAAGCGCTTGGGAAGTACAAGTTGGCAACACATAGAGACAGTCCCTACCCAACAGCGGGCTCACAGTCTAGAAGGGGGAGACAGAGAACAAAACCAAACATACTGACAAAATAAAATAAATAGAATAGATATGTATAAGATAAATAAATACATAAATAGAGTAATAAATATGTACAAACATATATACAGGTGCTGTGGGGAAGGGAAGGAGGTAAGATGGGGGGGGATGGAGAGGGGGACGAGGGGGAGAGGAAGGACATCCTGGATATCAAAGCCTTCCCATTGTACTTGGTTCCCAGGTCCCTCAAAACGATCTTTTTGTCCTAATTTAGTCCTTTTTTTGCTGCACTTTAAACACATTCCCTCTTCGGATCTCTGTGGTGATCAGCACATTTATATAAATATAAATAGATTACTCTATTTATTTATTTGACTTGTACATATCCATTCTATTTATTTTATTTTGTTAGTATGTTTGGTTTTGTTCTCTGTCTCCCCCTTTTAGACTGTGAGCCCAGTGCTGGGTAGGGACTGTCTCTATGTTACCAACTTGTACTTCCCAAGCACTTAGTACAGTGCTGTGCACACAGTAAGCGCTCAATAAATACGATTGATGATGATGATTGATGATGATGATCAGCAGGTTGGTGTCATCCCCGCCTAATAACTCTTTATAAACTCGATGATTGGCTAAACGGCTTTCATTCCGATAGCTTTTCCATACAGGTCCCGGATCCCACCCCTTAAAGTCTTAATCCTTTTTCATATCTTTGAGCCCGCTGTTGGGTAGGGACCGTCTCTTTATGTTGCAAACTCGTACTTCCTAAGCTCTTAGCACAGTGCTCTGCACGCAGTAAGCGCTCAGTAAATACGATTGAATGAATATCTTTTATATTCTGCACGTCTGTTGTAAAATTTAGTGACCAAAATCAATCAATCAATCGTATTTATTGAGTGCTTACTGTGTGCAGAGCACTGCACTAAGCGCTTGGGAAATACAAGTTGGCAACATATACAGACAGTCCCTACCCAACAGTGGGCTCACAGTCTAAAAGGGGGAGACAGAGAACAAAACCAAACATACTGGCAAAGTAAAATAAATAGAATAGATAAGTACAAGTAAAATAAATACATAAATAGAGTAATAAATATGTACAAACATATATACATATATATGTATATATACATACAGCGTGGCTCAGTGGAAAGAGCCCGGGCTTTGGAGTCAGGGCTCATGGGTTCAAATCCCGACTCCGCCACTTGTCAGCTGTGTGACTTTGGGCAAGTTACTTCACTTCTCTGGGCCTCACTTACCTCATCTGTAAAATGGGGATGAAGACTGTGAGCCCCCCATGGGACAACCTGATCACCTTGTAACCTCCCCAGCGCTTAGAACAGTGCTTTGCACATAGTAAGCACTTAATAAATGCAATCATTATCATTATTATTATTATATATACAGGAGCTGTGGGGAAGGGAAGGAGGTAAGATGAGGGGGATGGAGGGGGGGAAAACCCAGTGTGAGCAGAGCTTGACAAATAGTGACTTAGTTCATCAATAAAATCGGAAGGAGAACAAAGGAAAAAGCAAAAAAAACCTGTTTTTGGCTTATCTGCTCGTATGAATTTTTTAAATCTTATCTCAATACCTCTCAACTTCCCTCTGCTGTGTTTGCTAATTACGCATAGGATTATCATTTTGCCGGCCTATATATTTTTCACTCGTCACGGTGGAGTCGAATATAGTTGTTGAGCCCAGATTATATGGGCATGACTAATGTGAGTGTCGCCCATAGATTACTTCCCTTCCTCTGTGTGTTTTACTTTTATTAATGTACCGCCCAAATCACGTTTGCTTTTTTTCTTTTTAAATAAAGAGCACCACGTCCCTGACTCATCCAGCCTGTGGTTCGTTCGGATCCCGTGCTTTTTCTCTGGCCTGCTTGTCCTAATATCTGATAAGATCTGATCTGTCATTTCTTGACCCTGAGTGGCAGATTTGTACTTCCCAAGCGCTTAGTACAGTGCTCTGCACACAGGAAGCGCTCAATAAATACGACTGATGATGAACTGTTTGTCCCTATCGATCCCATCCTGTTTTGGATGGTCCATTTCCCTTATTGAATTTTAATCGTACGGTTACCACATGATGCACTTCCAGACATTTCTTGTCCTTTCGGAGGCGAATATTAGCAGGTATTTTGGGTGCTGCACCTAGTATTCGGCGGTTCCAGCCCTCATCTCTAGCAAAATAAGAAGCTATTGAGATATTCGGTTTTAAATTGCTTCCAATTGCTTTGCTTTGCACCAAAATAAGCAGCTATAAAGATATTCGGTTTTAAATTGCTTCCAATTGCTTTGCTTCGCACCAAAATAAGCAGCTATAAAGATATTCGCTTTTAAATTGCTTCCCTTTCAGAGCTTCCTCATTTTTGCAAAATGTTCCCGTGCAGTCCAGGGTAATTTGTTGAACTCTGCCATGTAAGAGAGAAGTGGTCAGAGTTTAAAGAATTAAGCAGAATAAAATACTCATAAATGCGAGCGCTCTTCATTAATGGGGTTCCCGAGCATGAATTCTAATTAGCAGTTATTCAATATTGACAGTGATCTAAGCTGGAGACGCCAACTGTCGCCCTTTGGCGACATAAAGGCAAAACAAACATGGGCCCCGTTTTTCCAACTGCACCAGGGGTTCCCTGGGAATGAGAAGGAGAGGCTTCTAAGCAGCGTAGCGCAGCGGAAAGAGCCCGGGCTTTGGAGTCAGCAGTCATGGTTATTATTATTATTATTATTATTATTATTATTATTATTATTATTATTATTATTATTATTATTCTGTCCCCTTCTCAGTCAGTCAGTAGTGTTTATTGAGCGCTTACTGCTTGACTCCTACGTATATTTTCCCTAGGAGGATATGGGATTCAAGTTGTCCTCTACCAAGCCCTCTCTTGGTAGAGGGATCATCAGGGAACCATGTTCCCTGGGAATGAGAAGGAGAGGCTTCTTCTGAGAGCTCACCTCCTCCAGGAGGCCTTCCCAGACTGAGCCCCTTCCTTCGTCTCCCCCTTGTCCCCCTCTCCATTCCCCCGGCCTTACCTCCTTCCCTTCCCCACAGCACCTGTATATATGTATATATGTTTGTACATATTTATTACTCTATTTTACTTGTACATATCTATTCTATTTTATTTTAGTATGTTTGGTTTTGTTCTCTGTCTCCCCCTTTTAGACTGTGAGCCCACTGTTGGGTAGGGACCGTCTCTATATGTTGCCAACTTGGACTTCCCAAGCGCTTAGTACAGTGCTCTGCACACAGTAAACGCTCAATAAATACGATTGATTGATTGATTTTGTCCCCTACTCAGTCAGTCAGTAGAAGAGGCCGAGTGGGGATTAGAAGCCAGGTCCTTCGCACCCTCAGGCCTGTGCTCTGTCAATCAATCAATCAATCAGTCGTATTTATTGAGCGCTTACTGTGTGCAGAGCACTGTACTAAGCGCTTGGGAAGTACAACTTGGCAACATATAGAGGCGGTCCCTACCCAACAGTGGGCTCACAGTCTAGAAACCATTAGGCCACACTGCTTCTCGTCAGAGCGGCCGAGTTTCCCCGGGTGGGGGACTCCTGTTTGAATCAAGGAGAATTCCAGGCAAAGCCCAGGAGGTTATTGCCTAGAACAGTGCTTTGCACTTAGTAAGCGCTTAATAAATGCCATTATTATTATTATTATTATTAATCAATCAATCGTATTTATTGAGCGCTTACTGTGTGCAGAGCACTGTACTAAGCGCTTGGGAAGTCCAAGTTGGCAACATCTAGAGACGGTCCCTACCCAACAGTGGGCTCACAGTCTAAAAGGGGGAGACAGAGAACAAAACCAAACGTACTAACAAAATAAAATAAATAGAATAGATATGTACAAGTAAAATAAATAAATAAATAGAGTAATAAATATGTACAGACATATATACATATATACAGGAGCTGTGGGGAAGGGAAGGAGGTAAGATGGGGGGGATGGAGAGGGAGAAAAGTTAGAATTTCCTAGAATTTCATCCTTCTCGACTTACCATCCCCTTCTCCTGAAAACGTAATCCAACCTTCATTGTTTATTTTTGGTTCGGCTTTGCTAGAATGTAATTTCACTCCTTAAATTCAAAAACCTCTGGCAGCGGTGGGATTCGAACCCACGCCCCCGGAGAGACTGGAGCCTTAATCCAGCGCCTTAGATTATTATTATTGCCGCGGGGAATCGCGGAGGTGCGGGGCAGGAAGAGACTGCGGAGAGCCACTTGGGAGGAAATATCCTACCGGCGGCTTTCTCAGCAGAGAGGTGAAAATCGGGCTACAGTAAATCCTTCATAATCCAGAGGCAGGGTAGGATCACAGGAGGAAGGAAACAGTGGAAGCAGGCAAGGGGGAGTTAATAATAATAATAATGATAATAATAATAATAATAATAATAATAATAATAATAATAATAGTGGTAGCATTCATTAATCACTTACTATGTGCAAAGCACCGTTCTAAGCGCTGGTCTATGTTTGCGGTCTTTGTTTATGAAGAGTCCATGCCACCCCATAATGATAGCATTTATTCACTTCTCTGGGCTGCAGTTACCTCATCTGTAAAATGGGGATTAATAATGATAACAATAACAATAATGATCCTTCCCTTCCCCACAGCACCTGTATATATGTTTGTACATATTTATCACTCTATTTATTTATTTATTTTACTTGTACATATCTATTCTATTTATTTTATTTTGTTAGTGTGTTTGGTTTTGTTCTCTGTCTCCCCCTTTTAGACTGTGAGCCCACTGTTGGGTAGGGACCGTCTCTATATGTTGCCAACTTGGACTTCCCAAGCGCTTAGTACAGTGCTCTGCAAACAGTAAGCGCACAATAAATACGATGGATGATGATGATGATGATGATAATAATGATAGCATTCATTAATCACTTACGTGCAAAGCACCGTTCTAAGCGCTGGTCTATGTTTATGGTCTTTGTTTATGAAGAGGCCATGCCACCCCATAAATGATAGCATTTATTCACTTCTCTGGGCTGCAGTTACCTCATCTGTAAAATGGGGATTAATAATAATAACAATAACAATAATGATCCTTCCCTTCCCCACAGCACCTGTATATGTGTATATATGTTTGTACATATTTATTACTCTATTTATTTATTTTACTTGCACGTATCTATTCTATTTATTTTGTTAGTATGTTTGGTTTTGTTCTCTGTCTCCCCCTTTTAGACTGTGAGCCCACTGTTGGGTAGGGACCGTCTCTATATGTTGCCAACTTGGACTTCCCAAGCGCTTAGTACAGTGCTCTGCACACAGTAAGCGCTCAATAAATACAATGGATGATGATGATGATGATGATAATAATGATAGCATTCATTAATCACTTACGTGCAAAGCACCATTCTAAGCACTGGTCTATGTTTATGGTCTTTGTTTATGAAGAGGCCATGCCACCCCATAAATGATAGCATTTATTCACTTCTCTGGGCTGCAGTTACCTCATCTGTAAAATGGGGATTAATAATAATAACAATAACAGTAATGATCCTTCCCTTCCCCACAGCACCTGTACATGTGTATATATGTTTGTACATATTTATTACTCTATTTATTTATTTATTTATTCATTCATTCATTTATTTATTTATTTACTTATTTTACTTGCACGTATCTATTCTGTTTTATTTTGTTAGTATGTTTGGTTTTGTTGTCTGTCTCCCCCTTCTAGACTGTGAGCCCACTGTTGGGTAGGGACCGTCTCTATATGTTGCCAATTTGGACTTCCCAAGCGCTTAGTCCAGTGCTCTGCACACAGTAAGCGCACAATAAATACAATGGATGATGATGATGATGATGATAATAATGATAGCATTCATAAATCACTTACGTGCAAAGCACCGTTCTAAGCGCTGGTCTATATTTATGGTCTTTGTTTATGAGGAGGCCATGCCACCCCATAAATGATAGCATTTATTCACTTCTCTGGGCTGCAGTTACCTCATCTGTAGAATGGGGATTAATAATAATAACAATAACAATAATGATCCTTCCCTTCCCCACAGCACCTGTATATGTGTATATATGTTTGTACATATTTATTACTCTATTTATTTGTTTATTTACTTATTTATTTATTTATTTATTTATTTATTTATTTATTTATTTTACTTGCACGTATCTATTCTATTTTATTTTGTTAATATGTTTGGTTTTGTTGTCTGTCTCCCCCTTCTAGATTGTGAGCCCACTGTTGGGTAGGGACCGTCTCTATGTGTTGCCAACTTGTACTTCCCAAGCGATTAGTCCAGTGCTCTGCACACAGTAAGCGCTCAGTAAATACGATGGATGATGATGATGATAATAATGATAGCATTCATTAATCACTTACTATGTGCACAGCACCTTTCTAAGCGCTGGTCTGTGTTTGCGGTCTTTGTTTATGAAGGGGCCATGCCACCCCATAATGATAGCATTTATTCACTTCTCTGGGCTGCAGTTACCACATCTGTAAAATGGGGATTAATAATAATAGCAATAACAATAACAACAATGATGCCTCCTCCAGGAGGCCTTCCCAGACTGAGCCCCCTCCTTCCTCTCCCCCTCCTCCGCCTCCCCATCCCCTCTGCCTTACCTCCTTCCCCTCCCCAAAGCCCCTGTATATATGTATGCATGTGTACATACATATACATATATATGGGAGTCAGAAGGACCGGGGTTCTAATCTCAGCTCTGCAAGTTGTTTGCTGGGTGACCATGGGCAAGTCACTTCAATTCTCTGTACCTCTGTACATATGTATATGTACATACACATGTATGTATATATATGTATATGTATGTATATATGTATGTACATATATGTATGTGTATATGTATGTACATATATATGTATATATGTATTACTCTATTTTACTTGTACATATCTATTCTATTTTATTTTGTTAATATGTTTTGTTTTGTTGTCCGTCTCCCCCGTCTAGACTGTTAGCCCGCTGTTGGGTAGGGACCGTCTCTAGATGTTTCCAACTTGTACTTCCCAGGTGCTTAGTACAGTGCTCTGCACACAGTAAGCGCTCAGTAAATACGATTGATTGATTGATTGAGCGCTTACTGTGTGCAGAGCACTGTTCTAAGCGCTGGTCTATGTTTATGGTCTATGTTTATGAAGAGTCCATGCCACCCCACACAAACCTGAGCGTTCATATCCTGTTTCAGGAAAGGAGGGAGGAACCTTACTTAATAATAATAATAATGGCATTTATTAAGCGCTTACTCTGTGCAAAGCACTGTTCCAAGTGCTGGGGAGGTTACAGTCAATCAATCAATCAATCAGTTGTATTTATTGAGCACTTACTGTGTGCAGAGCTCTGTACTAAGCGCTTGGGAAGTACAAGTTGGCAACATATAGAGACGGTCCCTACACAAGGTGATCAGGTTGTCCCACGGGGGGCTCACAGTCTTAATCCCCATTTTCCAGATGAGGGAACTGAGGCCCAGAGAAGTGAAGTGACTTGCCCAAAGTCGCACAGCTGACAAGTGGTGGAGCTGGGGTTTGAGCCCATGACCTTTGACTCATTCATTCAGTCGTATTTATTGAGCGCTTACTGTGTGCAGAGCACTGTACTAAGCGCTTGGGAAGTACAAGTTGGCAACATATAGAGACGGTCCCTACCCAGCAGCGGGCTCACAGTCTAGAAGGGGGAGAAAAACATATTAACCAAATAAAATAAATAGAATAAATATGTACAAATAAAATAAATAGAGTTATCAATACGTACAAACATATATACATATATACAGGTGCTGTGGGGAGGGGAAGGAGGTAAGGCGACTTGAAGTTTGAGTCTCGGGATCAGTAGTTTCTCTTGAGTCCTTTGTCAAGATTGAATTAGCAGTGACAGTGAGACTGCCGAATCTCCAAAATCGTGGAATGGAATTGAACGGGAGAAATTTCCGAGTGCTGATCCATTCATTCGTTCATTCAGTCGTACTTATTGAGCGCTTACCGTGTGCAGAGCACTGTCCTAAGCACTTGGAAAATACAATTCGGCAACACATAGAGGCGATCCCTACCCAACAACGGGCTCAGAGTCTAGAAGAGGGAGGCAGGAAAAGAAAACAAGTAGACAGGCAGCCGTCAGGCTCCCTTGAATTCAAATAGCATTCCGAAGATCCGGGTTGTAGTTTTCCCTGCATTAAAATTAATCTTCGTATCGCCTTTGAGAGAGGTAGAGGATCTGGATATATCACCTGTATCTATGTATATATGTTTGTACATATTTATTACTCTATTTATTTTACCTGTACATATCTATTCTATTTATTTTATTTTGTTAGTATGTTTGGTTTTGTTTTCTGTCTCCCCCTTTTAGACTGTGAGCCCACTGTTGGGTAGGGGCTGTCTCTATATGTTGCCAATTTGTACTTCCCAAGCGCTTAGTACAGTGCTCTGCACATAGTAAGCGCTCAATAAATACGATTGATGATGATGATGATCTGGGACTGGATATTCTGAATCAGTGTCAGAACGGCACATGGGGGAGAAGGTGGAGTGAAGGAAATCATCAAGCCTAAAAGCCTTACCCCCAATTTTTTATTCCAGATAGACGAGAACTTTTCTCAGACCTTCGTATCAACTGTCAGGATGAGCTTCTTTGTCGATCTTGGCCCTCTGGGTGAAGCAAAAATTAATCAATCATATTTATTGAGCGCTAACTGTGTGCAGAGCACTGTACTAAGCACTTGGGAAGTACAAGTTGGCGACATAACGATCGGGACATTTTATGTAATAATTTTGGATCTTTTCACTTTGGATCAGTCAAGTGGGATTTATTGAGTGCCGACCATGCGCAGAGCACCGTACCAAGCGATTGGGAGGGAGTGGGCCGATATGATCTGAGCCCACAAGGAGCTCTCAGAGGGGAGGAAAATCACTTCCAATACTTCCGTTTTAAAAATTTACCCAGGCTGTAATTGAATTAAAGAATGCAAGCCTTCCATTGATGTTGCTTAATTGTTCTCCTGGGGAGCACTTTCCGCTTACCCTCCGGGTTGATTCGTTTGCCCTCTCAATTTCAGAATTCCATACGACACAACCTTTCTCTGAACAAGTGTTTCCTTAAAGTGCCTCGATCCAAGGATGACCCCGGAAAGGTAAGATTTATTTTGTTGTCCCCCCCCCCCCCCTTCCACTTAAGTGGAATGTGATGGACTCCTGCAAAGATAAGAGGCCTGTTTCCAATATCTGATATCTCCAGGGTCCCCCCCCTTTCCGCTTAAGTGGAATGTGATGGACTCCTGCAAAGATAAGCGGCCTGTTTCCGATATCCGATGTCTCCGGGGTCACGTTTGACGTACCGAGAAGTAGACGGGATGAATGGAAAGACCCGGGGGACGCTTCCATGGGCCGGATTCATTAGGTCAGGGGCGCCGCGCCGTGATCAGAACTCGTGTGGGAGGGGAACGGAGGGGAAGACATATTTCTCCCCTCAGGAGCATGCGGCGGAGCTGAGAAGCGAAAGGCTCCCCCCGCATTCAGTTACGCGTATATAAAAGAATCCGTTGTTTCCAAGGAATGCCAGCGCGGTGTTAGACTTTGGAAAGAATGGCCATGGAGTCTCCCGCCGATAAGGACAGACGAGTCGCGGCCCGGTGCCGATTCCGTGCCGGGCGGATTGTGCCCTTAAGTTTCCCTTCTCTGCGGATGAGGTGTTTGTGAGACTACCTCAGCCTCCCTCCGAGGCCGCGGGACCCGTTTCAAAGGAGGCAGATAGTGGAGTCTTGTTTTTTGGAGCGATTCCAGTCGTGCCCACCCTGAAATTACGTTTGTGGGTACGCGAAGGGTCCGCCACGCAGCCAGGTCCCGACGACCGTGACATGTTTGCCGTCCTCGGCTCTGGGCCCGACTGACCGGGGGAAGTGCAACTGCTCCGAAGTCTTTCCAGTCCTTTGCTTCTCCCACCCCTCCGCTTGACAGCTGATTGCGGATCAGCTGTCGGGAGAGGGACGGGGAAAGAGGCGACTGTAATTCCATACGGCACTGTCGGATGGCATTTTAATGCTGGCTGAAAGGTGTCTGCCATTACTAATGATAGCATTTATTAAACGCTTACTTTGGGCAAAGCGCTGTTCTAAGCGCTGGGGAGGTTACAAGGTGATCAGGTTGTCCCACGGGGGGTTCACAGTCTTCATCCCCATTTTACAGATGAGGTAATGAGGTCCAGAGAAGTTACGTGACTTGCCCAAAGTCACACAGCCGACAGTTGGCGGAGGTAATGTGTCCATGTTCCTGTGTCCTTTAGGGACGGCCCTGCTTTCAGCCCAACTTCAGATTTCATTATAAAAATGTGTTGAGTTCCCGGGGGCGGGGGCAGCCTTTACCCCCGTCCCATGACTTTTTCGGGCTATGCGATGCTTACGGGGCTTTTCCTTCTATAAACAGAATATTTACTTAATTATGATCGTGCACGTGTTCCCTTCTCTTCCGTATTGTTGCTGGACCTTTTCGGGCCATACGACGCTTACAGGGCTCTTTCTGCTGTAAACAGAATATTCACTTAATTATGATCGTGCACGTGTTCCCTTCTCTTCCGTATTGTTGCCGGAGTGTAATTTTGGAGCAAACAGAGTAAATCTGTACGGTTTCCATCCCTCGTTGAAGTGATCTCAGGAGAATACTGGTTTTCAAAAACTCCCCGACGTAGAGAACCATGCCTTCTGAAATCGGGGATTATTCACCCGCGGCTCAGGAGTTCCCGCCGTGTCCCTGCACTCCAGAAAAGCCCGATCCTCACTGAAGGAGTTGGTGGAGAGAGACATAAGGCAGGCAGAAAATTTTAAATCAAGACGAGAAATCAAAGAAATCTCAAGGGAGTAAAGTTATTTTTAAATGTGTCGGAGTGGGGATATCCTGGAGCAGATTCCTGGAAGTGGGTATGTCAGTTGTAAGGATAATGGTGGATGAGGGATATTTTGCTCTGGAGTTACTTCTCAGTGCAAACCCTTGAAAAGTAGAGTCACCCGGCTTAGACACATCTCCTTGTCTGCCTGCATTTTTTTTTCCCCTTTTTCTCTGTCTGTCTCTCTCTTTTTTTTTTAATATCCTGGCTTCCTGCCGACGTGTTTAGATGTGGGTGAACTGCAGCTAGCTTAATATTGCCGATGATGAAGTTAAAAATGGGAAAAATATTTAGGAAGATTGAAAATACGTTGCCTCCTAACACTTAGCGCGGAGTGCTGTATTCTGTTCTGGCATTCATTCATTCATTTTTTAGACTGTGAGCCCACTGTTGGGTAGGGACTGTCTCTATATGTTGCCAATTTGTACTTCCCAAGCGCTTAGTACAGTGCTCTGCACACAGTAAGCGCTCAATAAATACGATTGATGATGATTCATTCATTCATTCAGTCGTATTTATTGAGCGCTTACTGTGTGCAGAGCACTGTACTAAGCGCCCCTTTCTGTAGAGGAGTTATTACTGTCTGCCTGCCGTTTTGGTCTATGATTAGTTTCTCTAAGTTAGTGTAGCGGTGTTTCAGTTTGCTTTCCTGCAGATCTGTTCCTTCTGCTGTCTCGCCACACATATTCTTTGTTCAAAATAGAATTGAGTTCTTTGATGCAGTGCAAAATATTTTGTGGCCTTTAAGCGATCATTCTGAAAATCTTGTTCTTCCAGTCATCCTCTGAAGCTCTTAATAATAATAATAATAATAATAGCAATAGTAGTGGTATTTGTGAAGCGCTTATTATGTGCTAAGCACTGGAGTGTTAACAAGGTAGTTGGGTCGGACGCAGTCCTCGTCCCACATGGGGCTCATGGGCTTAACCCCCATTTTACAGATGAGGTAACCGAGGCCCAGGAAAGTGAAGCGACTTGCCCAAGGTCACACAGCAGACATGTGGTGGAGCCAGGATTAGACCCCACATCCTCTGACTCCTAGATTTTTTAGCCCCAGAAGTGGACAAAAGTTACCCTGCCTCCTTTCTCCAGAAGCACTCACTGGGAGATTCATTCATTCATTCATTCAATCAATCAATCAATCAATTGTATTGATTGAGCGCTTACTGTGTGCAGAGCACTGTACTAAGCGCTTGGGAAGGACAAATTGGCAACATATAGAGACGGTCCCTACCCAACAGTGGGCTCACAGTCTAGAAGGGGGAGACAGGGAACAAAACCAAACATATTAACAAAATAAAATAAATAGAATAGATATGTACAAGTAAAATAAATAAATAAATAGAGTAATAAATCCGTACAAACATATATACACATATACAGGTGCTGTGGGGAAGGGAAGGAGGTAAGGCGGGGGGGATGGAGGTGGGGGATTGAGTGCTTACTGTGTGCAGAGCACTGTACTAAGCACTTGAAGACCACTTTTAGACTGTGAGCCCACTGTTGGGTAGGGACTGTCTCTATATGTTACCAACTTGTACCTCCCAAGCGCTTAGTACAGTGCTCTGCACACAGTAAGCGCTCAATAAATATGATTGATTGATTGTTTGATCACCCTAGACACTCATTTCATGGGGTTCCGAAGCATTTAAGAGAAGCAGCGTGGCTCAGTGGAAAGAGCCCGGGCTTTGGAGTCAGAGGTCATGGGTTCAAATCCCGCTTCTGCCAACTGTCAGCTGTGTGACTTCGGGCAAGTCTCTTAACTTCTCTGGGCCTTAGTTCCCTCATCTGTAAAATGGGGGTTAAGACCATGAGCCCCACGTGGGACGAGAATAATTGTGTCCGACCCAACTACCTTGTTTCTACTCCAGTGCTTAGCACATAATAAGCCCTTAACAAATACCACTACTATTGTTATTATTATTATTATTAAGATTGGGAGCCCCCCGTGGGACAACCTGACCACCTTGTAACCTCCCCAGCGCTTAGAACAGTGCTTTGCACATAGTAAGCGCTTAATAAATGCCATTTATTATTATTATTATTTTCTCTCAACTCATTCATTCAGTCATATTGAGCGCTTACTATGTGCAGAGCACGGTACTAAGCACTTGGGAAGTACAAGTTGGCAACACGTAGAGACGGTCCCTACCCAACAGCGGGCTCAAAGCCTGGAAACCCCCTGTTTATTCCAGCGGCTTATCCTTCCGGATAGCGGTTTGCCGTCTTGGCATTTGCCGGCCACCCGTAGCTTGGCGAAAAGGCCGGGTCAGACTAAAACCGGGCGGCGCAGACGCCGTTTTCGGTCGATGCCAGCCCTCTTGCAGAATGGCTCACGAGTGCCCAGGCACCCTCCCTCCGCAACCTCCTCGCAGCCAGGATAGGTGTGGGAGGGAGGGGAATTCCTCCGAGGGGGCTGCAAGGGGAAGCTGCCGGAGTGTGGTGAGACGGGGAGAACCCTGGCAGCGCCGCAGATGCTCGGGCAGGAAATCAGAAGAGGGTTAGGGAGGAGGGCAGAGCAAGCAGCGCCTTTGCCATCCCCAGATAACCATCTGAAATAGGGGCCTGGCAGCGGGGCTGGGCTCCAGCTAACGCTCGGGAATGAAACGTTCGGATCATCTTTGTGCAGAAACGCTCTGGGCATGGTACTCCCCTCCTCAAAAATCTCCAGTGGCTACCGATCAACCTGCGCATCAGGGAGAAACTCCTCACGCTGGGCTTCAAGGCTGTCCATCCCCTCGCCCCTTCCTACCTCCCCTCCCTTCTCTCCTTCTCCAGCCCAGCCCGCACCCTCCGCTTCTCCGCTGCTAATCTCCTCACCGGGCCTCGTTCTCGCCTGTCCCGCCATCGACCCCCGGCCCTCGTCCTCCCCCTGGCCCGGAATGCCCTCCCTCCACACATCCGCCAAGCCAGCTCCCTTCCTTTCATTCAGTCGTATTTATTGAGCGCTTCCTCCCTTCAAAGCCCTACTGAGAGCTCACCTCCTCCAGGAGGCCTTCCCACACTGAGCCTCCTCCTTCCTCTCCCCTGCCTTACCTCCTTCCCTTCCCCAAAGCACCTGTATAGATGTATATATGTTTGTACGTATTTATTACTCTATTTTACTTGTACATATTTATTCTATTCATTTTATTTTGTTAGTATGTTTTGCCTTGTTGTCTGTCTCCCCCTTCTAGACTGTGAGCCCGCTGTTGGGTAGGGACCGTCTCTAGATGTTGCCAACTTTTGGAAACTGGAAGAGTGGGTCTCTGCTGGCCTGCAAAAGGGGGGAGGAAAAAAAGACAAAGGGACTGTCTCTATATGTTGCCAACTTGGACTTCCCAAGCGCTTAGTACAGTGTTCTGCGCACAGTCAGCGCTCAATAAATACGACTGAATGAATGAATGTAATCAGTGCTTTACCAAAAACCACAGTCACAACTGGGGAGAAATACATAAGGAGTTTCCAAGACAGTTTTGAAACTGGAATAGTAGGTCTCTGCTGGCCTGCAAAACGGGGGAGGAAAAAAGGACAAAGGGACCGGCTCTATTTGTTGCCAACTTGGACTTCCCAACGCTTAGCACAGTGCTCTGCACACAGTCAGCGCTCAATAAATACGACTGAATGAATGAATGTAATCAGCGCTTTACCAAAAACAATAGTCACAATTGGGGAGAAATACATAAGGAGTTTCCAAGACAGTTTTGAAACTGGAAGAGTGGGTCTCTGCTGGCCTACAAAAGGGGGGAGGAAAAAATGAATGAATGAATGTAATCAGCGCTTTACCAAAAACCACAGTCACAACTGGGGAGAAATACATAAGGAGTTTCCAAGACAGTTTGGAAACTGGAAGAGTGGGTCTCTGCTGGCCTGCAAAAGGGGGGAGGAAAAAAGGACAAAGGGACCGGCTCTATTTGTTGCCAACTTGGACTTCCCAACGCTTAGCACAGTGCTCTGCACACAGTCAGCGCTCAATAAATACGACTGAATGAATGAATGTAATCAGCGCTTTACCAAAAACAATAGTCACAATTGGGGAGAAATACATAAGGAGTTTCCAAGACAGTTTTGAAACTGGAAGAGTGGGTCTCTGCTGGCCTGCAAAACGGGGGAGGAAAAAAGGACAAAGGGACCGGCTCTATATGTTGCCAACTTGGACTTCCCAAGCGCTTAGCACAGTGCTCTGCACACAGTCAGCGCTCAGTAAATACGACTGAATGAATGAATGTAATCAGCGCTTTACCAAAAACAATAGTCACAGTTGGGGAGAAACACATAAGGAGTTTCCAAGACAGTTTTGAAACTGGAAGAGTGGGTCTCTGCTGACCTGCAAAGGGGGGAGGAAAAAAGGACAAAGGGACCGGCTCTAGATGTTGCCAACTTGGACTTCCCAAGTGCTTAGCGCAGTGCTCTGCACACAGTCAGCGCTCAATAAATACGACTGAATGAATGAATGTAATCAGCGCTTTACCAAAAACCACAGTCACAACTGGGGAGAAATACATAAGGAGTTTCCAAGACAGTTTGGAAACTGGAAGAGTGGGTCTCTGCTGGCCTGCAAAACGGGGGAGGAAAAAAGGACAAAGGGACCGGCTCTAGATGTTGCCAACTTGGACTTCCCAAGCACTTAGCACAGTGCTCTGCACACA
This sequence comes from Tachyglossus aculeatus, assembly GCF_015852505.1. Taxonomy (NCBI): domain Eukaryota; kingdom Metazoa; phylum Chordata; class Mammalia; order Monotremata; family Tachyglossidae; genus Tachyglossus; species Tachyglossus aculeatus. The sequence continues at coordinate 34,769,948 of NC_052070.1, read as the reverse complement.
GTCAGCGCTCAATAAATACGATTGAATGAATGAATGTAATCGGCGCTTTACCAAAAACCACAGTCACAACTGGGGAGAAATACATAAGGAGCTTCCAAGACAGTTTTGAAACTGGAAGAGTGGGTCTCTGCTGGCCTGCAAAAGCGGGGAGGAAAAAAGGACAAAGGGACCGTCTCTATATGTTGCCAACTTGGACTTCCCAAGCTCTTAGTACAGTGCTGTGCACACCGTTGGCACTCAATAAATACGACTGAATGAATGTAATCAGCGCTTTACCAAAAACAATAGTCACAGTTGGGGAGAAATACATAAGGAGTTTCCAAGACAGTTTTGAAACTGGAAGAGTGGGTCTCTGCTGGCCTGCAAAAGGGGGGAGGAAAAAAGGACAAAGGGACCGGCTCTAGATGTTACCAACTTGTACTTCCCAAGCGCTTGGCACAGTGCTCTGGGCACAGTCAGCGCTCAATAAATACGACTGAATGAATGAATGTAATCAGCGCTTTACCAAAAACAATAGTCACAATTGGGAAGAAATACATAAGGAGTTTCCAAGACAGTTTTGAAACTGGAAGAGTGGGTCTCTGCTGGCCTGCAAAAGGGGGGGAGGAAAAAAGGACAAAGGGACTGGCTCTAGATGTTGCCAACTTGGACTTCCCAAGCGCTTAGCGCAGTGCTCTGCGCACAGTCAGCGCTCAGTAAATAGGACTGAATGAAAAAATGCAAAATTGAAACAACAAAAAAAGACGCCACCCTGTCGTCTCAGTAAAGAGCGGGCAGCGGGTTGTCATCATCATCAATTGTATTTATTGAGCGCTTACTATGTGCAGAGCACTGTACTAAGCGCTTGGGAAGTACAAATTGGCAACATATAGAGACAGTCCCTACCCAACAGCGGGCTCACAGTCTAAAAGGGGGAGACAGAGAACAAAACCAAACATACTAACAAAATAAAATAAATAGAATAGATATGTACAAGTAAAATAAATAAATAAATAGAGTAATAAATCTGTACAAACATATATACATCTATACAGGTGCTGTGGGGAAGGGAAGGAGGTAAGATGGGGGGATGGAGAGGGGGAGAGGAAGGAAGGGGCTCAGTGTGGGAAGGCCTCCTGGAGGAGGTGAGCTCTCAGCAGGGCCTTGAAGGGGGGAAGAGAGCGAGCTTGGCGGATGGGCGGAGGGAGGGCATTCCAGGCCCGGGGGATGACGTGGGCCGGACTGTGTGAGACGGGGCCCCAGGACGGCTGGGCATGAGGGGCAAGAAGCTCAGCAGGCGTCCGGCCCGCGCAAAGGGAGGAGAAGCGGCAATAAAGCCCGATTCCGCACAACACAGCCGCTGCTTTTGTGGTTTAAAGAAAAAAATAGACCGCAGCGTGAACAACTGTGAATCGGGACTGCAGGAAACCCACCTAAAGTCAAGGAGCTCCGTCGTACTCATCCGCCAGGCCTCTTGTACTTCCCAAGCGCTTAGTACTGTGCTCTGCACATAGTAAGCGCTCAATAAATACGATTGATGATGATGAAGGGTTGATTGATTCATTCATTCAGTCGTATTTATTGAGCGCCTACTGTGTGCAGAGCACTGTACTAAGCGCTTGGGAGGTACACGTTGGCAACTTATAGAGACGGTCCCTACCCAACAGTGGGCTCACAGTCTAGAAGGGGGAGACAGACAACAAAACATGTGGACAGGTGTCATCAGAACAAATAGAATTAAAGCTAAATTCATTCAGTTGTATTTATTGAGCTCTTACTGTGTGCAGAGCACTGTACTAAGCGCTTGGGAAGTACAATTTGGCAACGTATAGAGATAGTCCCTACCCAACATTCATTCATTCAATCGTATTTATTGAGCGCTTACTGTGTGCAGAGCACTGTACTAAGCGCTTGGCAAGTACAAGTTGGCAACATATAGAGATGGTCCCTACCCAACATTCATTCATTCAATCGTATTTATTGAGCGCTTACTGTGTGCAGAGCACTGTACTAAGCGCTTGGGAAGTACAAGTTGGCAACTTAGACGGTCCCTACCCAATAGCAGGCTATTCTGAGTTTGGGAGTTTGCAATCAATCAATCAATCAATTGTATTTATTGAGCGCTTACTGTGTGCAGAGCACTAGACTAAGCGCTTGGGAAGTCCAAGTTGGCAACATATAGATACAGTCCCTACCCAACAGTGGGCTCACAGTCTAAGAGGGGGAGACAGAGAACAAAACCAAGCATACTAACAAAATAAAATAAATAGAATAGATATGTACAAGTGAAATAAATAAATAAATAGAGTAATAAATATGTGCAGGGCACGCGGAAGTGGGTGGGGGCGGCTGGGGTGATTTTCTGTGCTTTTACCAGAGTACTCTGGGGACTCTCCTCCCATAGTTGTGGTTTATCGTCAGGAAGCTGAAGTCATAATGTTGCCAACTTGGACTCCCCAAGCGCTCAGTACAGTGCTCTGCACACAGTAAGCGCTCAATAAATCCGATCGAATGAATGAATCAGCTCGAGCGAACCGTCATTCATTCCAAACGTGGCAGCGGGGGGGACGGTCCTCCAGCCGGCCTCTGTCCACTCTTCCGCATCTACTGTTTCTGACCTCCAGTCTCGGAGCCAAAATAAGCAAGGAGCGGAGCGGTGGGGCTCCCGGAAAATCACGTGGGGCGGGGATGAAATGAATCCTCAAGTGTCTTTCATCGGTGGGGCGCACGGAAAATCCCGTGGGGCGGGGATGAAATGACTCCTCAAGTGTCTTTCATTCATTCATTCTTTCAGTCGTATTTATTGACCGATTACTGTGTACTTGGACTTCCCAAGCGCTTGGTACGGTGCTCTGCACCCAGTGAGCACTCAATAAATACAAATGAATGAGTGAATGAATGAATGAATGATTATCTCCCCCTTCTAGACTGGGAGCCCGTTGTCGCGTAGGGACTGTCTCTATATGTTGCCGACTTGGACTTCCCAAGCGCTTGGTACAGTGCTCTGCACACAGTAAGTGCTCAATAAATACGATTGAATGAATGAATGATTGATTATCTCCCTCTTCTAGACTGTTACCCGGCTGTTGGGTAGGGACTGTCTCTATATGCTGCCACCTTGTACTTCCCAAGCGCTTAGTCCAGTGCTCTGCACACAGTAAGTGCTCAGTAAATGCTATTGAATGAATGATTGATTATCTCCCTCTTCTAGACTGTGAGCCCGCTGTTGGGTAGGGACCATCTCTATATGCTGCCACCTTGTACTTCCCAAGTGCTTAGTCCAGTGCTCTGCACACAGTAAGTGCTCAATAAATACTATTGAATGAATGATTGATTATCTCCCTCTTCTAGACTGTGAGCCTGCTGTTGGGTAGGGACCGTCTCCATATGCTGCCACCTTGTACTTCCCAAGCGCTTAGTCCAGTGCTCTGCACACAGTAAGTGCTCAATAAATACGATTGAATGAATGAATGATTATCTCCCTCTTCTAGACTGGGAGCCCACTGTTGGGTAGGGACCATCTCCATATGCTGCCACCTTGTACTTCCCAAGCTCTTAGTCCAGTGCTCTGCACACAGTAAGTGCTCAATAAATGCGATTGAGTGAATGAATGCAGAGCACTGTACTAAGCGCTTGGGAAGTCCAAGTCGGCAACCTATAGAGACAGTCCCTACGCAACAGCGGGCTCACAATCTAGAAGGGGGAGACAGACAACAAAACGAACCAGATTAACAAAATAAAATAAATAGAATAGTAAATGTGTACAATATGTCTTCAGATCAGGCAGGCGGAGTTGGTTGAAATGAACCAGGGGACACTGAATATGGAAGCATAGCCCAGGTGGAGGAAAAAACTTCATAAAAGAACAAACCCGGATTTTGCCAATACCGTGTAATTCCCCATTAGACTGGGCCTGGATTTATTTTTATTCATTCATTCATTCAATCGTATTTATTGAGCGCTTACTGTGTGCAGAGCACTGGACTAAGCGCTTGGGAAGTCCAAGTTGGCAACATATTCATTCATTCATTCAATCGTATTTATTGAGCGCTTACTGTGTGCAGAGCACTGGACTAAGCGCTTGGGAAGTACAAGTTGGCAACATATTCACTCATTCATTCATTCAATTGTATTTATTGAGCGCTTACTGTGTGCAGAGCACTGTACTAAGCGCTTGGGAAGTCCAAGTTGGCAACATCTAGAGACAGTCCCTACGCAACAGTGGGCTCACAATCTAGAGGGGGGAGACAGACAACAAAACAAAACTTATTAACAAAATAAAATAAATGGAATAGTAAATATGTACAATATGTCTTCAGATCAGGCAGGCGGAGTTGGTTGAAACGAACAGCGATATCTCTAAGGGGACACTGAATATGGAAGCGAAGCCCGGGTGGAGGAAAAAACTCCATAAAAGAACAAACCCGGATTTTGCCAATACCGTTGTAATTCCCCCTTAGACTGGGCCCGCATTTATTTTTATTGTGTTTGACCGTCTTGTTTTGTTTTTGAACGGTGGGCAGGCCGTCATCACTTTTAGTCCTAATGAAATTATTTGCATTCAGGCCTGGGCAAACGCGCCACTTAAATCAGTTGAATGTTTCTAAAAGCCGGAAAAGTAACTGATTTGGAAGAAGGTGAAGAAAAGACCAAGTTTTGCTGTCTTTATTTGGGAATGTATTCTATTTATTTTGTGTGCGTTTCGCTTTAATTCTGTTTGTTCTGACGACTTGACACCCGTGTTTTGTTTCGTTGTCCGTCTCCCCCTTCTAGACTGTGAGCCCGTTGTTGGGTAGGGACTGTATATGTTGCCAACTTGTACTTCCCAAGCGCTTAGTCCAGTGCTCTGCACACAGTAAGCGCTCAATAAATACGATTGAATGAATGAATGAATGAATATGTTGCCAACCTGTACTTCCCAAGCGCTTAGTCCAGTGCTCTGCACACAGTAAGCGCTCAATAAATACGATTGAATGAATGACTGAATCCCCCATTGCCTCTCAGTTTGGTGTTAGCCTCCTCTTAAAATGGAGTTTTTTTTTTTTTGTTTTTACAAGGCAGGTCAGGAAGACAAGGGATAGCGTTTTTTGATTTTTCTCAGAAAATTCTCTCCATCGTTTTTAGTTGGGGTTTATTTTAACAGAGATGATGGTGATGGCATTTGTTAAGCGCTTACTATGTGCAAAGCACTGTTCTAAGCACTGGGGGAGGTTACAAGGTGATCAGGTTGTCCCACTGGGGGGGGTCACAGTCTTTATCCCCATTTCACAGATGAGGGAACTGAGGCCCAGAGAAGTGAAGTGACTTGCCCAAAGTCACCCAGCTGACAGTTGGCAGAGCCGGGATTTGAACCCATGACCTCTGACTCCAAAGCCCGGGCTCTTTCCACTGGGCCACGCTGAATGTATTGAGTGCTTACGGTGTGCATTCATTCATTCATTCGATCGTATTTATTGAGCGCTTACTGTGTGCAGAGCACTGTACTAAGCGCTTGGGAAGAACAAGTTGGCAACATCTAGAGACGGTCCCTACCCAACAGCGGGCTCGCCTTTGCATTGCTGTAGCAATGTGCTGAAGATGGTGAGTATGGTCGGATCACTCGGCTGTTCACTGTTATATTTCATTCAGTCATGCAGTCGTATTTATTGAGCGCTTACTGTGTGCAGAGCACTGTACTAAACGCTTGGAAAGTACAGTTCAGCAGCAAATAGAGACAGTCCCTGCCCACGACGGGCTCACAGTCTAATGATTAGTTGCAGCATGGCACTGTGGCTAGAGCTTGGGCCTGGGGGTCAGAAGGTCATGGATTCTAATCCCACCCCCGCCACGTCTGCTGTGTGACTTGGAGCAAGTCACTTCACCTCTCTGTGCCTCAGTTCCCTCATCTGCTAAATGGGGATTGAGACCGTGAGCCCCATGTGGGACAGGAACAGTGTGGCTCAGTAAGGGGAGCAGCGTGGCTCAGTGGAAGGAGCCCGGGCTTTGGAGTCAGAGGTCATGGGTTCAAATCCAGGCTCTGCCACATGTCTGCTGTGTGACCTTGGGCAAGTCACTTCACTTCTCGGAGCCTCAGTTACCTCATCTGGAAGATGGGGATGATGACTGTGAGCCCAACTCGGGGCAACCTGATCACCTTGTATCCCCCCCAGCGCTTAGAACAGTGCTTTGCACATAGTAAGCGCTTAACAAGTACTATTATTATTATTATCCCCAGTGCTTAGAACAGTGCTTTGCACATAGTAAGCGCTTAACAAATACCATTATTATTATTATTATTATTATTATTACTACAGGGACTGAGTCCAACCCGATTGGCTCGTATCCACCCCAGCGCTTAGTATACTGCTTGACACATAGTAAGCACTTAACAAATACCATTATTATCATCATCATCATCATATTTCTGTCAATACTTCAATATTGTAGTTTATTTTCATTAGTAGCACTATGATGCTTGGGTGCATAATATAATTTCTCTCTGTACGTGCTAAGTGCTCAATAAATACTGCTGATGATGATGCTAAGCGCTTAGTCCAGTGCTCTGCACACAGTAAGCGCTCACTAAATACTATTATTATTATTATTATCCCCAGCGCTTAGAACAGTGCTTTGCACATAGTAAGCGCTTAACAAATACTATTATTATTATTGTTATTATTATTATTACTACAGGGACTGAGTCCAACCCGATTGGCTCGTGTCCACCCCAGCGCTTAGTATACTGCTTGGCACATAGTAAGCACTTAACAAATACCATTATTGACTGTGAGCCCACTGGTGGGCAGGGACTGTCTCTATATGTTGCCAACTTGTACTTCCCAAGCGCTTAGTACAGTGCTCTGCACACAGTAAGCGCTTAATAAATACGATTGATGATATTTCTGTCAATACTTCAATATTGTAGTTTATTTTCATTAGTAGCACTGGGATGCTTGGACGCATGATATAATTTCTCTCTGTACGTGGTAAGTGCTCAATAAATACTGCTGCTGATGATGCTAAGCGCTTAGTCCAGTGCTCTGCACACAGTAAGCGCTCACTAAATACTATTATTATTATTATCCCCAGTGCTTAGAACAGTGCTTTGCACATAGTAAGCGCTTAACAAATACCATTATTATTATTATTATTATTATTATTATTATTATTATTACTACAGGGACTGAGTCCAACCCGATTGGCTCGTATCCACCCCAGCGCTTAGTATACTGCTTGGCACATAGTAAGCACTTAACAAATACCATTATTGACTGTGAGCCCACTGGGGGGTAGGGACTGTATATGTTGCCAATTTGTACTTCCCAAGCGCTTAGTACAGTGCTCTGCACATACTAAGCGCTCAATAAATACGATTGATGATGATGATGATGATGACTGTCTCTATATGTTGCCAACTTGTACTTCCCAAGCGCTTAGTACAGTGCTCTGCACACAGTAAGCGCTCAATAAATACGATTGATGATATTTCCGTCAATACTTCAATATTGTAGTTTATTTTCATCAGTAGCACTGTGATGCTTGGATGCATGATATAATCTCTCTGTACGTGGTAAGTGCTCAATAAATACTGCTGCTGCTGATGATGCTAAGCGCTTAGTCCAGTGCCCTGCACACAGTAAGCGCTCACTAAATCCGATTGAATGAATGAATGATGGTTAGAAATGCCCTTTCTGATAGCAGGACTTTATCTGAAGTCAAGCAGATCTTTCTCCCATCTCCAACTTTTCCTTCCAGTGTCCCGTAACAGATTTACCGTCAGCGGATGTAAAACCTTGTTTTTTGAGTACTTCATCATCTTCATCATTGATGATTTATTGAGCGCTTACTATGGCCAAAACTTACTTTTGGCCCGCACGGCGTTCCGAGGCGGTAAATCCCAAAGGCCTTTTCACTGAGCAGGTCGAGAGCGGCCTTTTTCTGGTTTATCGCAAATCTGCCCCCCTCAAAGTTCGATGGGTGCTCCCTGGTTGTGTTATTGTGGGTTCAATCAATCAATCAATCAATCAATCGTATTTATTGAGCGCTTACTGTGTGCAGAGCACTGGACTAAGCGCTTGGGAAGTCCAAGTTGGCAACATATAGAGACAGTCCCTACCCACAGTCTAAAAGAGGGAGACAGAGAACAAAACCAAACATACTAACAAAATAAAATAAATAGAATAGATATGTACAGGTAAAATAAATAAAGTAATAAATATGTACAAACATATATACAGGTGCTGTGGGGAAGGGAAGGAGGTAAGATGAGGGGGATGGAGGGGGGACGAGGGGTTCAGTGCCCCTCTGCTCACTCGTGTCTCCTGAATTCGCTCCTCTGTTTTAAAGATGGTCTAATTTTCCGAGGGCGTTTGGAATCGGATTCCGGCTTTCCAAGACGTTAGTGACTGTGGCCTAAGCGTGGATTTCACTCACCTTTGGGGTTCGTCAAGACTGCTCCGCGAAACGGTTTAAAGCTGCCCTGTGGAGGTCAGCCGGTCAGTCAATCAATCAGTCGTATTTGTTGAGCGCTTCCTGTGTGCAGAGCACTGTACTAAGCGCTTGGGAAGTCCAAGTTGGCAACATCTAGAGACGGTCCCTACCCAACAGTGGGCTCACAGTCTAGAAGGGGGAGACGGAGAACCAAACCAAACATACTAACAAAATAAAATAAAATAAATAAACAAACAAACAAACAAACAAATAAATAAAATAACATAAAATAAATAGATATGTACAAGTAAAATAAATAAATAAATAGAGTAAGAAATGTGTACAAACATATATCCATATATGCAGGTCGACCTTCCGAGGCGTCAGGCCAGCGGCCCCTTTGACCGAATACTGTTCATTCATTCAGCTGTGTTTATTGAGCGTTTACTGCGTGCAGAGCACTGTACTAAGCGCTTGGGAGGTACAAGTTGGCAACATATAGAGGCCGTCCCTACCCAAATAGGCTGGGTTGCTGTCGATGAGGAAAATGAAGCGCGTTCTGTCTCTCTCTGTCTGCCATCAGCTGAACAGCCGAGTATTGATCTCCAGAAGGTGTGTTTTCCTTAGTTAGACTTTTCCCGTACCAGGAGTATCCGCGTCCCTAGTGAAGCAGTGTGGCTCAGTGGAAAGAGCCCGGGCTTTGGAGTCAGAGGTCATGGGTTCAAATCCCGGCTCCGCCAACTGTCAACTGGTTGACTTTGGGCAAGTCACTTCACTTTTCTGCGCCTCAGTTACCTCATCTGTAAAATGGGGATTAAAATTGTGAGCCCCCCGTGGGACAACCTGATCACCTTGTAACCTCCCCAGCGCTTAGAACAGTGCTTTGCACATAGTAAGTGCTTAATAAATGCTGTCTATTATTATTAACTTTTCTGTGCCTCAGTTACCTCATCTGTAAAATGGGGATTAAAACTGTGAGCCCCCAGTGGGATAATCTGGTCACCTTATAACCTCCCCAGCACTTAGAACAGTGATTTGTACATAATAAGCGCTTAATAAATGCTATCTATTATTATTATCATTATTATGAACTTTTCTGTGCCTCAGTTACCTCATCTGTAAAATGGGGATTAAAACTGTGAGCCCCCCGTGGGACAATCTGATCACCTTGTAACCTCCCCAGTGCTTAGAACAGTGGTTTGCACTTAGTAAGTGCTTAATAAATGCTATCTATTATTATTATTATTACTATTAACTTTTCTGTGCCTGTTACCTCATCTGTAAAATGGGGATTAAAACTGTGAGCCCGCCGTGGGATAATCTGATCACTTTATAACCTCCCCAGCTCTTAGAACAGTGCTTTGCACATAGTAAGTGCTTAGTAAATGCTATCTATTATTATTATTATTAAACTTTTCTGTACCTCAGTTCCCTCATCTGTAAAATGGAGATTAAGACCGTGAGCCCCCCGTGGGACAATCTGATCACCTTGTAACCTCCCCAGCGCTTAGAACAGTGCTTTGCACTTAGTAAGCGCTTAATAAATGCTATCTATTATTATTATTATGAACTTTTCTGTGCCTCAGTTCCCTCATCTGGAAAATGGGGATTAAAACTGTGAGCCCCCCGTGGGACAACGTGATCACCTTGTAACCTCCCCAGCGCTTAGAACAGTGCTTTGCATGTAGTAAGCGCGTACGAGCCCCCTTCTAGACTGTGAGCCCACTGTTGGGTAGGGACCGTCTCTATATGTTGCCAGCTTGTACTTCCCATGCGCTTAGTCCAGTGCTCTGCACACAGTAAGCGCTCAATAAACACGATCGATTGATTGATTGAACAAATACCATCATTATTATTATCACCACCTTTTTTCCTAAAGCTCTGCATCTTCTTGACTCCCTCTGAGTGGGATCCGGCGGGATCATTCTCACTGGATCAAAAGCCTGAGAAGCAGCATGGCCTAGTGGATAGAGCACAGGCTCAGGAGTCTGAAGGAACTGGGTTCTAATCCTGGCTCCACCACTTGTCTGTTGTGTGACCGTGGGCAAGTCACTTCACTTCACTGTGCCTCAGTTGCCTCATCTGGAAAATGGGGATTAAGGCTGTCAGCCCCAGGGACTGTTTCCAACATGATTAGTTTGTATCTACCCCAGTGCTTAGCAGAGTGCCTAGCGCATAGGAAGCCCGGGCTTTGGAGTCAGAGGTCATGGGTTCAAGTCCCGGCTCCGCCAACTGTCAGCTGTGTGACTTTGAGCAAGTCACTTCACTTCTCTGGGCCTCAGTTCCCTCATCTGCAAAAGGGGGATTGACCGTGAGCCCCCCGTGGGACAAGCTGGTCACCGTGTAACCTCCCCAGCGCTTAGAACAGCGCTTTGCACGTAGTAAGCGCTTAATAAATGCCACCATTATTATTATTATATAACAAATGCCATTAAAAAAAAAAGCATGGATCGGAATTGTCCAGGCTTGACGAGGCTGGCAAATCTTTATTTGATGAGTGAGTTGGCGGGTTTGGGCAGCAGCCCGACTTCCTGGGACATGACATCTGGCTGACAGATGGCTGCCTCTGACCCTTGCAGGAAAATGGCATCCACCATCATTCCTTCATTCAATCCTATTTATTGAGTGCTTACTGTGTGCAGAGCACTGTACTAAGCGCTTGGGAAGGACAAGTCGTCAACATCGAGAGACGGTCCCTACCCAACAACGGGTAGCCCCCTCCTTCCTCTCCCCTCTCCATCCCCCCTGCCTTACCTCTTTCCCCTCCCCACAGCACCTGTATATATGTTTGTACGTATTTATTACTCTATTCATTAATTTATTTTATTCTATTTGTTTTATTTTGTTAATATGTTTTGTTGTCTGTCTTCCCCTTCTAGACTGTGAGCCCACTGTTGGGTAGGGACTGTCTCTACATGTTGCCAACTTGGACTTCCCAAGTGCTTAGTACAATGCTCTGCACACAGTAAGCGCTCAATAAATACGATTGAATGAATGAATGAATGTGCATATTGTGCATATTTATTCTGTTTATTTCATTTTGCTACTATGTTTTGTTTTGTTCTCTGTCTCCCCCTTCTAGACTGTGAGCCCGCTGTTGGGTAGGGACCGTCTCTCTATGTTGCCAACTTGGACTTCCCAAGTGCTAAGTACAGTGCTTTGCACACTAAGTGCTCAATAAATACGCTTGAATGAATGAATGAATGAATTTGCATATTGTGCATATTTATTCTATTTATTTCATTTTGCTTATATGTTTTGTTTTGTTCTCTGTCTCCCCCTTCTAGACTGTGAGCCCGCTGTTGGGTAGGGACCGTCTCTCTATGTTGCCAATTTGGACTTCCCAAGCGCTTAGTACGGTGCTGTGCACACAGTAAGCGCTCAATAAGTACGATTGAATGAATGAATGAATGAACGGGCTCACAAGAGAGCAGGAATGCCTGCTTGGCTGGATGTGAGCAACGGGGCCAAATCCTGGCTCCACCAATTGTCAGCTGTGTGACTTTGGGCAAGTCACTTAACTTCTCTGTGCCTGTTACCTCATCTGGAAAATGGGGATTAAGACTTTGAGCCCACCATGGGACAACCTGATCACCTTGTAACCTCCCCAGCGCTTAGAACAGTGCTTTGCACACAGTAAGCGCTTAATAAATGCCATCATTATTATTATTATTATAAGAGCAGAATAGGTAGCATTCTCCTACCTGCAGGGTTAAGTAACTGTGTCAATGGGGGTCATTCATTCAATTCAGTCGTATTTATTGAGCGCTTACTGTGTGCAGAGCACTGTACTAAGCGCTTGGGAAGTCCAAGTTGGCAACATATAGAGACGGTCCCTCCCCAACAGCGGGCTCGCAGTCTAGGAGACTGATCACCGTGTAACCTCCCCAGTGCTTAGAGCAGTGCTTTGCACATAGTAAGCGCTTAATAAATGCCATCATTAGTAATGGCAGACACTTTTTGGCCAGCATTAAAATGCCATCCGACAGTGCCGTATGGAATTACAGTCGCCTCTTTTCCCGTCCCTCTCCCAACAGCTGATCCGCAATCAGCTGTCAAGCGGAGGGGTGGGAGAAGCCATGGACTGGAAAGACTCAGAGAGAGGGAGAGATAATGAATGAGAAGGAAGAGAGAGGGGTTTTCCCCCAAAGTGCCAAACAGTCAGCTTTGGGGGATGTCGGCGCTTAGAACAGTGCTTTACACATAGTAAGCGCTTAACAAACGCCATCATTATTAGTATGTAGGCAATTAGCCACACTTCTGTATCCAAAAGACCCTTAATGCCAATTAGATTATGTTTCAGAAGTAGGTCTGTCCGTGATTTAATAATAATAAATAATATAATAATAATCGTTATGTTGCCAACTTGTACTTCCCAAGCGCTTAGTACAGTGTTCTGCACACAGTAAGCGCTCAATAAATACGATTGATTGATTGATTGTTAAGCGCTTACTATGCACAAAGCACGGTTCTAAGCACTGGGGGGGTTACAGGGTGATCAGGTTGTCCCACGGGGGGCTCACAGTTTTCATCCCCATTTTCCAGATGAGGCAACCCGTTTTCATCCCCATTTTCCAGATGAGGTCACTGAGGCCCAGAGAAGTGAAGTGACTTGCCCAGAGTCACACAAGCTTACAGTTGGCGAGCCGGGATTTGAACCCATGACCTCTGACTCCAAAGCCCGGGCTCTTTCCACTGAGCCACGCTGCTTCTCATAAATTTCTGAAGCATCAGGACCCTCCTCGTCCTCAGGCCCCCCTCCATCTTCTCGGCCCTTCTAATTTTCCTTTCTTCCTGTTCTGATGTGGGCCATCAGTGTTCTCCTCCCATTAGTCCAGAACATCGCCCATTGAGGGCAGGGAACATATCTGCCAACTCAATCAATCAATCAATTGATCGTATTTATTGAGCGCTTACTGTGTGCAGAGCACTGTACTAAGCGCTTGGGAAGTCCAAGTTGGCAACATCTAGAGACAGTCCCTACCCAACAGTGGGCTCACAGTCTAAAAGGAGGAGACAGAGAACAAAACCAAGCATACTAACAAAATAAAATAAATAGAATAGATATGTATGAGTAAAATAAATAAATAAATAGAGTAATAAATATGTACAAACGTATATACATATATACAGGTGCTGTGGGGAAGGGAAGGAGGTAAGATGAGGGGGATGGAGAGGGGGACGAGGGGGACTCTGTTAGAGTGTACTCTCCCAAGCGCTTAGTACAGTGCTCTGTGCCCAGTAAGTGCTCCTTCATTAGGCGAAGCAGTGTGGCTTTGCAGTCAGAGGTCATGGGTTCAAATCCCGGCTCCGCCAGTTGCCAGCTCTGTGACTTCGGGCAAATCACTTCACTTCTCTGGGCTTCAGTTACCTCATCTGTAAAATGGGGATTAATCAATCAATCAATCAATTGTCTTTATTGAGCGCTTACTGTGTGCAGAGCACTGTATTAAGCGCTTGGGAAGTACAAGTTGGCAACATATAGAGACAGTCCCCACCCAACAGTGGGCTCACAGTCTAGAAGGATTAAGACTGTGAGCCTCCCGTGGGACAGCCTGATCACCTTGTAACCTCCCCAGCGCTTAGAACAGTGCTTTGCACATAGTAAGCGCTTAATAAATGCCGTCATTATTATTATTATTATTATTATTCATTCATTCATTCAATCGTATTTATTGAGCGCTTACTGTTCTTGAACTTGGGAAGTACAAGTCGGCAACATATAGAGACGGTCCCCACCCAACAGTGGGCTCACAGTCTAGAAGGATTAAGACTGTGAGCCTCCCGTGGGACAGCCTGATCACCTTGTAACCTCCCCAGCGCTTAGAACAGTGCTTTGCACATAGTAAACGCTAAATAAATGCCATTGTTATTATTATTATTCATTCATTCAGTCGTATTGAGCGTTTACTGTGCTTGTACTTGGGAAGTACAAGTTGGCAACATATAGAGACGGTCCCCACCCAACAGTGGGCTCACAGTCTAGAAGGATTAAGACTGTGAGCCTCCCGTGGGACAGCCTGATCACCTTGTAACCTCCCCAGCGCTTAGAACAGTGCTTTGCACATAGTAAACGCTAAATAAATGCCATTGTTATTATTATTATTCATTCATTCAGTCGTATTGAGCGTTTACTGTGCTTGTACTTGGGAAGTACAAGTTGGCAACATATAGAGACGGTCCCCACCCAACAGTGGGCTCACAGTCTAGAAGGATTAAGACTGTGAGCCTCCCGTGGGACAGCCTGATTACCTTGTAACCTCCCCAGCGCTTAGAACAGTGCTTTGCACGTAGTAAGCGCCTAATAACTGCCATCATTATTATTATTATTATTATTCATTCATTCAATCGTATTTATTGAGCGCTTACTGTGCTTGTACTTGGGAAGTACAAGCCGGCAACAGATAGAGACGGTCCCCACCCGACAGCGGGCTCACAGCCTAGAAGGGGGAGACGGACGACAAAGCCAAACACGTGGACAGGGGTCAAGTCGTCGGAACAAATAGAATTCAAGCTAGGTGCACATCATCAACAAAATCAATAGAACAGTAAATGCGTATAAGTAAAATAAATAGAGGAATCAATCTGTACAAACATAGAAACAGGTGCTGTGGGGAGGGGAAGGAGGTAGGGCGGGAGGGATGGGGAGGAGGAGGTCTGTCGTGGGGAGAGGAGCCAATTCATGCTCGGTTTGTATGAGGGATTGAAGAGAAAGCAAATTCAAATTCCCGAGAGAGATTTAAGTCCGTTGCGCGAGGAAAATAGAAGGGAAAGCTCTCTGGCCTTCCCCTGCTAGGCTGTAAGCTCGTTGTGGTTAGGTCACGGGTCTCCCAGCTCTGTTCTATTCAATCAATCAATCAATCAGTCGTATTTATTGAGCGCTTACTGTGTGCAGAGCACTGGACTAAGCGCCTGGGAAGTACAAGATGGCAACATATAGAGACAGTCCTTACCCAACAGTGGGCTCACAGTCTAAAAGGGGGAGACAGAGAACAATATATTTCTGTATTTGAAGCAGCGTGGCTCAGTGGAAAGAGCCCGGTCTTTGGAGTCAGAGGTCATGGCAAATTCGTGAAGCGTTCCATATTATTTATTTATTTTACTTGTACATGTCTATTGTATTTATTTTATTTTGTTAGTATGTTTGGTTTTGTTCTCCGTCTCCCCCTTTTAGACTGTGAGCCCACTGTTGGGTAGGGACTGTCTCTATATGTTGCCAATTTGTACTTCCCAAGCGCTTAGTACAGTGCTTTGCACACAGTAAGCGCTCAATAAATATGATTGATGATGATGATGATGGGTTCGAATCCCAGCTCCGCCACTTGTCAGCTATGGGGCCTTGGGCAAGCCATTTAACTTCTCTGTGCCTCAGTTACCTCATCTGTAAAATGGGATTAAGACTGTGAGCCCCCTGTGGGACAACCTGATCACCTTGTATCCCCCAGCTCTTAGAACAGTGCTTTGCACATAGTAAGCGCTTAGTAAATGCCATTAAAGAAACCAAAACAAAACCAAACATACTAGCAAAATAAAATAAATAGAATAGATATGCCTTATATTGTAGTTTCCCAAGCACTTAGTGGAGTGGTCTGCACACGGTAAGCTCTCAATGTATACAACCTCTTCCCCACCCCCCACAGCACCTGTATATGTATTTTTATAGATTTATTACTCTATTTTACTTATACATATGTAGTTATTGATGCGCATCTAGCTTTAATTCTATTTGTTCTGACATTTTTGACACCTGCCTACCTGTTTTGTTGCCTGTCTCCCCCTCCTAGACTGTGAGCCCGCTGTCGGGTAGGGACCGTCTCCATATGTTGCCGACTGGTACTTCCCGAGCGCTTAGTACAGTGCTCCGCACGCAGTAAGCGCTCAATAAACACGATTGATTGAATGAATGAATGAACTGATTGATTGATGGAAGAGAAAGCAAATGCAGATTCTAACAAGAGAGATTCAAGCCCGGCGCTCGAGGAAAATAGAAGCGAAAGTTCTCTGACCTTCCCCCTCGAGACTGAAAGCTTCCCCTCTAGGCTAAGCTTGTTGTGGCCCGGGAATATGTGTGTTATATTGTATTCATTCATTCATTCAATCGTATTTGTTGAGCGCTTACTGTGTGCAGAGTACTGGACTAAGCGCTTGGGAAGTCCAAGTTGGCAACAAAGAGAGACGGCCCCTGCCCGACAGCGGGCTCACAGTCTAGAAGGGGAAGACGGACAACAAAACAAAACATATTAACAAAATAGAATAAATATGTACAAATAAAATAGAGTAATAAATACGTACAAACATATTCATTCAATCGTATTTATTGAGCGCTTACTGTGTGCAGAGCACTGGACTAAGCGCTTGGGAAGTCCAAGTTGGCAACAGATAGAGACGGTCCCTACCCAACAGCAGGCTCACAGTCTAGAAGGGAGAGACAGACAAGAAGACAGAACATATTAACAAAATAAAATCAATAGAATAAATATGTACAAATAAAATAAATAGAGTAATAAATACGTACAAGCATATTCATTCATTCAGTCGTATTTATTGAGCGCTTACTGTGTGCAGAGCACTGTACTAAGCACTTGGGAAGTCCAAGTTGGCAACATATAGAGACGGTCCCTACCGGACAGTGGGCTCACAGTCTAGAAGGGGGAGACAGACAACAAAACAAAACATATTAACAAAAGAAATAGAATAAATATTTACAAATAAAATAGAGTAATAAATCCTTACAAACATATATACATATATACAGGTGCTGGGGGGGGGGGGGGGGGACGGGGTAAGGTGGGGGGAATGGTGAGGGGGAGACTGTACTAAGCGCTTGGAAAGTACAATTCTGCAACAGATAGAGACCATCTAGACTGTGAACCCACTGTTGGGTGGGGACCGTCTCTATATGTTGCCAACTTGGACTTCCCAAGCGCCTAGTCCAGTGTCCTGCACACAGCAAGCGCTCAATAAATACGATTGAAGGAATGAATGAATATTGTACTCTCCGAAGAGTTCTCTGCACACAGTAATCGCTCGAAAATTGCAATCGATTGATTCCAGCCTGAGGCCCGTGGCACTGGTGAGAGAGATTCAAGTCCGGTGCTCGAGGAAAATAGAAGCGCAAGTTCTCCGACCGTCCCCCTCGAGACTCAAAGCTTCCCCTCAAGGCTAAGCTTGTTGTGGCCCGGGAATGTGTGTAGTGACTCTGTTATATTGTGTTCATTCAGTCATTCAATCGTATCCAGTTGTGGCTCTGAGCTGGCCTCCCTCCTTCTAACAGCCCTGTCACTCAGCGGCGATCGCCTGGTGAGCCGGGCCTAAGCATTCTTCTTCCAGGGCTATATTCCTCGTCGAAGATACTGGGGAAGCTGCTAGGTCACTGGCTGTCCCTTCAGCCAGCCGCTCCTGCGCATGAATTGATGCTCCAAATTCCTTCCAATCTGTAGATGAGACACTTCCTCGACTGCAAACCGCTGGAGGAACAGGGACTGTGTTTAATTTCCACTTGTGTGTTTTTTCCCAGCGCTTAGTACGGTACTTTCCTCCTCCTCCAGGGGTCATGTGTTTGCCATTAGCACCTGTATCTATCTATCTATCTATCTATCTATCTATCTATCTATCTATCTATCTATCTATAGGTATATCTATCTATCTAAATATATAGATAGAGATCTATCTATCTATCAATCTATCTATCTCCCTCTATCTATCTATCTATCTATCTATCTCTATCATCTATCTATCTGTCTCCCTCTATGTCCCTCTATGTATCTATCTATATCTATATATGTAGTCTATATATATATATATATCTAGATATATCTGGATATATATCTCTCTATCTAGATCTATCTATCATCTATTTATCTATCTCCCTCTATCTATCTGTCTGTCTGTCTGTCTGTCTATCTATCTATCAGTCTATCATCTCTCTATATATTTTCTATATATCTACCTATATCTATATATGTAGTCTATATATATATATAGATATATAGATAGATATATAGATATCTCTGGATATATATATCTCTATCTAGATCTATCTGTCTATCTATCATCTATCTATCTATCATCTCTCTATATATAGTCTATATATCTATATATATCTAGATATATATCTATCTATATCTATCTACCTACCTATATCTATATATATAGTCTATATATATCTAGACATCTCTCTATCTATCTAGATATATATCTCTATCTATCTGTCTACCTATATCTATATATATAGTCTATATATTTATATATATCTCTATCTAGATATATATCTCTATCTATCTATATCTCTATCTATATCTCTCTCTATCTAGACATATCTCTCTCTCTATCTGTAGATAGAGAGATATATATCTAGATAGGGATATATATCTATATAGATATAGAGTAATACGTGTATATATGTGTGTGTGTATATATATACACATATAGATATACGTATAGATATACGTATAGATATAGAGTAATAGAATAGAGTAATACGTACATATCTCTCTATGTTCTATCTATCTATCTACAGATAAATAGATAGAACATAGAGAGAGAGATATGTACGTATTACTCTATTTTATTTGTACATGTTTATTCTAGTTATTTTATTTTGTTACTATGTTTTGTTTTGTTCTCTGTCTCCCCCTTCTAGCCTGTGAGCCCGCTGTTGTGTAGGGACCGTCTCTAGACGTTGCCAACTTGGACTTCCCAAGCACTCCGCACACAGTAAGCGCTCAATAAATACAGTTGAACGAATGAATGAATGTGTCTGGACTCCAGTGAGGATTGTAAGTCAGAAAACGGAAGGATTGCAGAATCTCAGGGAACCTTGGCCCCGGATTCCTCCACGGGGAGAATGTAACACCAGAAGCCCAGCGCTTTGGAAGCTTTTCACTTCCCAAGGGAGGCCGAGAAGAGAGTAGTGGAAGCAGCAACATAAAAGCCCTCCCCGCATCGAAGTGTTTGCCCAAGTTGCAGCAGAACTTTCTGGTTTTAGATCAGCATCATTAGTCATCGGCTGAGTCATAAATAAGCAATGTGGAAAGAGAAATCATGCTTCCCCACAAAGAGATTGCTGCTGGCAGTATGAGTGGTCTTGGCTGCACAAGACCGCCAAACTGTATTCTGCTGCTCCATTCGTTCATTCAATCATATTTATTGAGCGCTTACTGTGTGCAGAGCAGTGTAATAATAATAATAATAATGTTGGTATTTGTTAAGCACTTACTATGTGCCAAGCACTGTCCTTAGCGCTGGGGTAGATACAAGGTAATCAGATTGTCCCACGTGGGGCTCACAGTCTTCACCCCCATTTTACAGATGAGGGAACTGAGGCCCAGAGAAGTGAAGTGACTTGCCCAAGGTCACACAGCTGACAAGTGGCAGAGCCAAGATTTGAACCCATGACCTCTGACTCCAAAGCCCGGGCTCTTTCCACTGAGCCACGCTGCTTCCCCACTGTACTAAGCGCTTGGGAAGTCCAAGTTGGCAACATCTAGAGCTGGTCCCTTTGTCCTTTTTTCCTCCCCCCTTTTGCAGGCCAGCAGAGACCCACTCTTCCAGTTTCCAAACTGTCTTGGAAACTCCTTATATATTTCTCCCCTTTTGTGACTGTGGTTTTTGGTAAAGCGCTGATTACATTCATTCATTGTTGTATTTATTGAGCGCTTACTGTGCGCAGAGCACTGTACTAAGCGCTTGGGAAGTACAAGTTGGCAACATCTAGAGACGGTCCCTTTGTCTTTTTCCTCCCCCCTTTTGCAGGCCAGCAGAGACCCACTCTTCCAGTTTCCAAACTGTCTTGGAAACTCCTTATGTATTTCTCCCCTGTTGTGACTGTGGTTTTTGGTAAAGCGCTGATTACATTCATTCATTGTCGTATTTATTGAGCGCTTACTGTGCGCAGAGCACTGTACTAAGCGCTTGGGAAGTCCAAGTTGGCAACATCTAGAGACGGTCCCTTTGTCTTTTTCCTCCCCCGCCTTTTGCAGGCCAGCAGAGACCCACTCTTCCAGTTTCCAAACTGTCTTGGAAACTCCTTATGTATTTCTCCTCAGTTGTGACTGTGGTTTTTGGTAAAGCGCTGATTACATTCATTCATTCAGTTGTATTTATTGAGCGCTTACTGTGCACAGAGCACTGTGCTAAGCGCTTGGGAAGTCCAAGTTGGCAACATATAGAGACGGTCCCTACCCAACAGCGGGCTCACAGTCTAGAAGGGGGAGACAAACAAGACAGAACATATTAACAAAATAAAATCAATAGAATAAGCATGTACAAATAAAATAAATAATTAGAGTAATAAATACATACAAACATATATACAGGTGCTGTGGGGAGGGGAAGGAGGTAAGGCGGGGGGATGGAGAGGGGGAGGAGCTCATATTTATTGAGCGCTTACTGTGTGCAGAGCACTGTACTGAGCGCTTGGGAAGTACAAGTTGGAAACATCTAGAGACGGTCCCTACCCAACAACCGGCTCACAGTCTAGAAGGAAGAGACAGACAACAAAACAAAACATGTGGTCAAGTGTCATCAGAATAAATAGAAGTAAATTTAGAAGCACATCATTGACAAAATAAATAGTAAATATGTACAAGTAAAATAAATAGAGTAATAAATCTGCGCAAACATATATGCAGGTGCTGTGGGGAGGGGAAGGAGGTAGGACGGGGGGATGGGGAGGGGGAGAGGAAAAAGGGGGCTCAGTCTGGGAAGGCTTCCCGGAGGAGGTGAGCTCTCAGTAGGGCTTTGAAGGGAAGAAGAGAGCTAAGGCTCTCTTCTTTATGCTGTTCCATCAATATCCAAGTTTACCAGTAAAGTATCCTGCGCTCTAACATGTTTCAGTTTACACTTGGTTCATAACAGCTTCATTTATAACATCTTCAAGTTATTACCTTTAGCATATGCTGCATTGGGAGAAGCATATGGATGCCGAGTTAAAAATGTTTCTGGCATTTTGTACAAAGGCCACGCGAACCGCTGTTTGAATGACATCAAGCCGAAAATGGCCCCCAAGAAGGGCTCTGAGCAAAAACTACATCATGCCGTTACTGTAAATAACAATAATAATAATAAGAAGAAGAAGCATGGCTCAGTGGAGTTAGAGGTCAATCAATCAATTGTATTTATTGAGCACTTACTGTGTGCAGAGCACTGGACTAAGCGCTTGGGAAGTCCAAGTTGGCAACATATAGAGACAGTCCCTACCCAACAGTGGGCTCACAGTCTAGAAGGGGGAGACAGAGAACAAAACCAAACATACTAACAAAATAAAATAAGTAGAATAGATATGTACAAGTAAAATAAATAAATGAATAGAGTAATAAATATGTACAAACATATATACATCTATACAGGTGCTGTGGGGAAGGGAAGGAGGTAAGATGGGGGGATGGAGAGGGGGACGAGGGGGAGAGGAAGGAAGGGGCTCAGTCTGGGAAGGCCTCATGGGTCACGGGTTCAAATCCCAGCTCCGCCGCTTGTCAGCTGGGTGACTTTGGGCAAGTCACTTCACTTCTCTGTGCCTCAGTTCCTCATCTGTAAAATGGGGATTAAGATTGTGAGCCCCACATGGGACAACCTGATCACTTTGTATCCTCCCCAGCGCTTAGAACGGTGCTTTGCACATAGTAAGCACTTCATAAATACCAAAATTTTCTAGACTGTGAGCCCACTGTTGGGTAGGGACTGTCTCTGTATGTTGCCAACTTGGACTTCCCAAGCGCTTAGTACAGCGCTCTGCGTGCAGTAAGCGCTCAATAAACGTGTAAAAGCAAGTGTAAAAACCTCATAGAGTAGTGAAGCTTCAGCAGTGCCTGCTGTTGTGCCGTTTGCAATATTGTCTACAGATTTCTGTATTTTCCTTTGTTTCAGGCTGGGTCTCCCCGGGGTTAGTAACTCATTCCTGTCCCTTACATGACACCTGTCCACATGTTTTATTTTGTTGTCTGTCTCCCCCTTCTAGACTGTGAGCCCGCTGTTGGGTAGGGACCGTCTCTAGATGTTGCCAACTTGGACTTCCCAAGCGCTTAGTCCAGTGCTCTGCACACAGTAAGTGCTCAATCAATACGATTGAATGAATGAATGAATACGGTTGATTCATTTAGACTGTGACTTTTAGACTGTGAGCCCGCTCTTTTAGACTGTGAGCCCACTGTTGGGTAGGGACCGTCTCTATATGTTGCCAACTTGTACTTCCCAAGCGCTTAGTCCAGTGCTCTGCACACAGTAAGCGCTCAATAAATACGATTGAATGAATGAATGAATGAATACGATTGATTCATTTAGACTGTGACTTTTAGACTGTGAGCCCACTCTTTTAGACTGTGAGCCCACTGTTGTGTAGGGACCGTCTCTATATGTTGCCAAGTTGTACTTCCCAAGCGCTTAGTCCAGTGCTGTGCACACAGTAAGCGCTCAATAAATACGATTGAATGAATGAATGAATACGATTGATTCATTTAGACTGTGACTTTCAGACTTTTAAGACTTTTAGATTGTGAGCCCACTCTTTTAGACTGTGAGCCCACTGTTGGGTAGGGACCGTCTCTAGATGTTGCCAACTTGGGCTTCCCAAGCGCTTAGTCCAGTGCTCTGCACACAGTAAGCGCTCAATAAATACGATTGAATGAATACGATTGATTCATTTAGACTGTGACTTTTAGACTTTTAGACTGTGAACCCACTGTTGGGTAGGGACCATCTCTATATGTTGCCAACTTGTACTTCCCAAGCGCTTAGTACAGTGCTCTGCACACAGTAAGTGCTCAATAAATACGATTGATTGATTGATTGATTGATTGATTGATTGAATGAATAAGAAAACCCTGCAAAGAGCAGGAAGAGATTAACGTGCGTTCTCAGCTCCAGGCTGATCAGTACGATACTTCTGGGAAGTCTGGGAAACTCTGCACGCCCAGCGTCACAGAAAGTAGCAAGGAAAATGATTATAGGGTAAAGTAACTATGATGGTAGGTTTAACATAAAATATTTGTTACTCTATTTATTTATTTATTTATTTATTTTGCTTGTACATATCTATTCTATTTATTTTACTTTGTTAGTATGTTTGGTTTTGTTCTCTGTCTCCCCCTTTTAGACTGTGAGCCCACTGTTGGGTAGGGACTGTCTCTATGTGTTGCCAACTTGGACTTCCCAAGCGCTTAGTACAGTGCTCTGCACACAGTAAGCGCTCAATAAATGCAATTGATGATGATGATATCATCTAAGAACTTTTATAGTGCAACAATATTGTAGGAAAGCGTCATCTTCCTGACAACTGTCGCCGGACAAACGTTTAAAATCGGTATCTGACCACTTACCAGTATGGCAGGCAGTCAGCCATATTTATGGAGCACTGCTGTGTGCCGAGCACTGAGAAGCAGCGTGGCTCAGCGGAAAGAGCCCGGGCTTTGGAGTCCGAGGTCATGGGTTCAAATCCCGGCTCCGCCACTTATCAGCGGTGTAGCTTTGGGCAAGTCACTTCACTTCTCTGGGCCTCAGTTACCTCATCTGGAAAATGGGGGTGAAGACTGTGAGCCCCACGTGGGGCAACCTGATCACCTTGTATCCCCCACAGTGCTTTGCACATAGTAAGTGCTTAATAAATGCCATCATCATTATTATTATTGTCTGCTGTGTGACTTTGAGCAAGTCACTTCACTTCTCTGTGCCTCAGTTGCCTCATCTGGAAAATGGGGATGAAGACTGAGAGCCCCATGTGGGACAACCTAATCACCTTGTATCCCCCCCAGTGCTTAGAACAGTGCTTGGCACATAGTAAATGCTTAATAAATGCCATCATTATTATTATTATTATTATTATTATTATTATTATTATTATTGTCTGCTGTGTGACTTTGAACAAGTCACTTCACTTCTCTGTGCCTCAGTTGCCTCATCTAGAAAATGGGGTTGAAGACTGTGAGCCCCATGTGGGACAACCTAATCACCTTGTATCCCCCCCCCAGTGCTTAGAACAGTGCTTTGCACATAGTAAGCGCTTAATTATTATTATATTAAACATACTGTACTTGTAGTAATAGAAGCAGCGTGGCTCAGTGGAAGGAGCCCGGGCTTTGGAGTCAGAGGTCATGGGTTCAAATTACGACTCTGCCAGTTGTCAGCAGTGTGACTTTGGGCCAGTCACTTAACTTCTCTGTGCCTCGGTTACCTCATCTGGAAAATGGGGATGAAGACTGTGAGCCCCCCGTGGGACAACCTGATTGCCTTGTAACCTCCCCAGAGCTTAGAACAGTGCTTTGCACATAGTAAGGGCTTAATAAATGCCATTATTATTATTAGTATTATTATTATTGTAACCTCCCCAGTGCTTAGAACAGTGCTTTGCACATAGTAAGGGCTTAATAAATGCCATTATTATTATTATTATTATTATTATTGTAACCTCCCCAGTGCTTAGAACAGTGCTTTGCACATAGTAAGGGCTTAATAAATGCCATTATTATTATTATTGTAACCTCCCCAGCACGTAGAACAGTGCTTTGCACATAGTAAGGGCTTGATAAATGCCATTATTATTATTATTATTGTAACCTCCCCAGCGCGTAGAACAGTGCTTTGCACATAGTAAGCGCTTTATAAATGCCATTATTATTATTATTATTATTGTAACCTCCCCAGTGCTTAGAACAGTGCTTTGCACATAGTAAGGGCTTAATAAATGCCATTATTATTATTATTATTATTATTATTATTGTAACCTCCCCAGCGCGTAGAACAGTGCTTTGCACATAGTAAGCGCTTAATAAATGCCATTATTATTATTAATAAATATCATTTTAAAAAAACCCCAAAAAGATGTTATGAGGAAAAGCTCTCAAATCCAATTCAAAGCTATGCCAGAGTTGCTCCAGATGGAGCAACCCATCTTCAGCCGTAATTCTCGGCAGCCTCCTTTCGGTTTATCCGCTTTCCGTCTCCTTGCTAACCGTGCTCTTGCAGATTTCGAGACTGTGAGCCCGCTGTTGGGTAGGGACCGTCTCTAGATGTTGCCAACTTGGACTTCCCAAGCGCTTAGTCCAGTGCTCTGCACACAGTAAGCGCTCAATAAATACGATTGATTGATTGATTGATTAGTATCCGACTGGAAGGGATGATTCTAAATCACGTGCAGTTTGTTAGCTCCTCTGCGCAAATCCTTTAACTTTCCCCCGATTTGAAGCAGGTTCTTGAAAGATATCATCCTCAAAGATATTATCCTCAAAAATCTCCAGTGGCTACCAATCAATCTGCGCATCAGGCAGAATCTCCTCCCCCTGGGCTTCCAGGCTGTCCATCCATCCCCTGGCCCCCTCCTCCCTCCCCTCCCTTCTGTCCTTCTCCAGCCCAGCCCGCACCCTCCGCTCCTCCGCCGCTAATCTCCTCGCTGTACCTCGTTCTCGCCTGTCCGGCCATCGACCCCCGGCCCACGTCCTCCCCCGGGCCCGGAATGCCCTCCCTCTGCCCACCCGCCAAGCTATCTCTCTTCCTCCCTTCAAGGCCCTACTGAGAGCTCACCTCCTCCAGGAGGCCTTCCCACACTGAGCCCCTTCCTTCCTCTCCCCCTCGCCCCCCTCTCCATCCCCCCATCTTACCTCCTTCCCTTCCACACAGCACCTGTATAGATGTTTGTACATATTTATTACTCTATTTATTTTACTTGTACATATCTATTCTATTTATTTTCTTTTGTTAGTATGTTTGGTTTTGTTCTCTGTCTCCCCCTTTTATCAATCAATCAATCAATCCGTATTTATTGAGCGCTTACTGTGTGCAGAGCACTGGACTAAGCGCTTGGGAAGTACAAGTTGGCAACATATAGAGACAGTCCCTACCCAACAGTGGGCTCACAGTCTAAAAGGGGGAGACAGAGAACAAAACCATACTAACAAAATAAAATAAATGGAATAGATATGTATAAGTAAAATAAATAAATAAATAGAGTAATAAATATGTACAACATATATACATCATCAACATCATCATCAATCGTATTGAGCGCTTACTATGTGCAGAGCACTGTACTAAGCACTTGGGAAGTACAAATTGGCAACATATAGAGACAGTCTCTACCCAACATTGGGCTCACAGTCTAAAAGGGGGAGAAAGAGAACAAAACCAAACATACTAACAAAATAAACTTTTAGACTGTGAGCCCACTGTTGGGTAGGGACTATCTCTATATGTTGCCAATTTGTACTTCCCAAGCGCTTAGTACAGTGCTCTGCACATAGTAAGCGCTCAATAAATACGATTGATGATGATGATGATGATATCATGGGTCGTCTGCTTAATATAATAAATAGATCAGCGGTATAACTGTGGATGAGAAGCCGCATGGCCTAGTCGATAAAACATGGACCCCGGGGTCCGAAGGACTGGGTTTCTAGTCCCTGATCAGCCACTTGTCTGCTGGGTGACCAGGGGCAAGTCACTGGAGAAGCAGCGTAGCCCAGCGGAAAGAGCCCGGGCTTTGGAGTCAGAGGTCACGGGTTCAAATCCCGGCCTCGCCGATTGTCAGCTGGGTGACTTTGGGCCAGTCACGTCACCTCTCTGGGCCTCAGTTCCCTCATCTGGAAAATGGGGATGAAGACTGTGAGCCCCCCGTGGGACAATCTGATCACCTTGTAACCTCCCCAGCGCTTAGAACAGTGCCTTGCACATAGTAAGTGCTTAATAAATGCCGTTATTATTATTATTAGCCACAGCCCCTACTGATTTTTGGTCTTATATTGTGTATTTGGCCTTGTCTTTTATGTTGTTTTAGTGTCTGATTGTTTCATCACTCCAGTGCCTTCTCCTCCCCTTGAAGGGGAGGAACCATGTTGAATTTCCACCTCTGTGTACTTTCCAGTGCTTAGTGCAGTGCTCTGCATCTGGCGTCACTTAGTAAATACTATAATAATAATAATAATGACATTTGTTAAGTACTTACTATGTTTAAAGCACTGTTCTAAGTGCTGGGAAGGTTACAAGGTGATCAGGTTGCCCCACAGAGGGCTCACAGTCTTCATCCCATTTTACAGATGAGGCCCAGAGAAGTTAAGTGACTCGCCCAAAGCCACACAGCTGACAATTGGCAGAGCTGGGATTTGAACCCGTGACCTCTGACTCCAAAGCCCGGGCTCTTTCCACTGAGCCACGCTGCTTCTATTACTACAAGTACAGTATAATATAATAATAATGATGACATTTGTTAAGCGCTTACTATGTGCGAAGCTCTGTTCTAAGTTCTGTGGGGGGGATACAAGGTGATCGGGTTGGCCCACATGGGGCTCACAGTCTTCACCCCCATTTTCCAGATGAGGTAACTGAGGCTCAGAGAAGTGAAGCGACTCACCCAAGGTCGCACAGCAGACATGTGGCGGAGCTGGGATTCGAACCCATGACCTCCGGCTCCCAAGTCCACACTCTTTCCACTGAGCCACGCTGCTTCTCTGACCTTCATCAAGATAGTGTTGTGTTTTCACTGTTTTATTGTTAGCTCCTTTTGTAGTAATTGATACTGGAGATGATTCGGAAACCAAGCACTAATTTTGGATGTCTTTGCAAATACAGAAGGGCAGATGATAAACAGAGAATTTCCAAAATGCCCAGAAGATTAGTGGGAAGATGGAGGAACAGTTCAGTGCTTGTCAACTGCCAATTCTTAGAAATTCACTAAGCCAAATTCACTCCTTTAAATTTTCTTTAAAAATTTCCCACGTGTATTATTTTTTTCATCGCTTGGGAATATTCCGATTTTGCTTTTCAAAGGAAGGCTTTTATTTGGTGTTCCAGTCAAAGACTGGACTTATTTATTTTATTTTATTTGGTGTTCCAGTCAAATGGGATGTTAGCTGTTAATAGCTTAGGATCCAGAATGCCCATACGAATGCACATTTCTCCCCCTCCTATACTGTGAGCCCATTGTTGGGTAGGGATCGTCTCTATATGTTGCCAACTTGGACTTCCCAAGCGCTTAGTACAGTGCTCTGCACACGGTAAGCGCTCAATAAATCCGATTGACTACGAGTGAAAAGCAAAAAAGCTCTCTTTTTCTAAGAGAGCTACCCCAGATGTTATTCATAATAATAATAATAATAATAATAATAATAATAATGGCATTTATTAAGCGCTTACTATGTGCAAAGCACCCTCAAGACCACAAGTGGCTAGATTTCCATCATCACAAGCAACAGAGAATGAACAGCTGTATCCAAAATGTAAGAGATCCTGCTGGAGGAAGGCATTTGTGTCAAAGGGAGAACTCAGAAGAAGTGAGGTGAAAGTGAAGATTCCTCAACCCCTGTCAGTTTGGAAAGAAGCCCAAGAATGCCCTGTAACTTAATGCATTCCAAAGACTGATCGCGATTGTAAAAGTCTTTAAAAAAAATACATCATTTTTAAAACACGGGAACACAAAACTCGCCCTGTTCC